>NW_027279635.1:0-180957 GCF_046629955.1 Centroberyx affinis
TTTACTTCCAAAGCTTCCTTCTTTAAAGGAATACACAAGTTTTTAAGGTAGATCTGGTGCTTCATGCTAACACGTTAGCATACACAGTGCTGAGTGATAATATAAGCCACTAGCATCATCCAGGGTATGAATCTTTTAGTAATAACAGTTGTTAGTGGTTTTTACTATATGGCCTGTGGCTTTATAAAAAAAAAAAAATGAAATATCATTAACTCAATATAGCTGATGTAGCCAGGTTTATTTTTGGAACTATTTTACATGAGCAAATCTGTATTCATCCACTGTACAGTGATTTTTAGCTGTACACAGTCTCCCATCACCACAGTATGTTATTTTTCTATCATATTTCATATCAATTTTAACAATCTCTTACACAAAACAAACTTAGCTGCATTTCATTTAAGATTACTTAGCAGTTAGCTTCAGACCTGCTAAGTTCTCATTTTCACCTCAGTTCCAAAGTCACCTTTTGAGATTATGCTAGTTGCCTACTTTCATTCAACATAGTGCTAAAGTGTTAGCATGGAGCACCGGATTGAATGATCTACCGGGGATACATGGATGATTTGGTGTCTGTATTCTCAGCACTTAACAGGTAAGTTGTCCCAAAGAGCTGGTGTATTACTTTAAGGTTTGGTTTCTTCTTTGAGCAACAGATGATTATTTTCAGCCCATACTCCAACAAGTTCTTTTGATTGTGTGTCTAAAGAAAAAAAGTTAACTTCTTTATATTTCTTTATCTCTGCTTCACCTTGATCCTTGGCTGTAATTGACGGGGAGGATTGTGGTCGATGTCCTCTATATCTGTTTTGAGAGTGGGTGTCTGGGCTTGTCCTCTCTTTGCTCTTAGTCATTTATAGGTATGGGCTTGGTGAAACACTAGACTGAGCAAAAAAAATAAAAAATCCTGGCTGAAAATCTGTGGAGGAGTGATAAAAAAGACCTGTCGCTCAACATTAGAGTGCTTTTTGCTTGTGCCTTTAACATCAGAGTACTTTTCTACATATTACTGCATTGCATTGAGGTTTAGAAGTGAGTGACTAGTGAAGCATGTTTTCATTACTGCTCTGTATGACCCATGATACAGAGCGCAACAAATCACAATGGAAAAAGACATTAGGAATAGCCTACTAGGAATTCTTTCACTCTACCTCCAACTCCTTATTGATGTATATCCTCCAGCTCCCTTTTGTTTTGCTTCACATTGTCTCTGAGGATGCCGTGAAATACTGCCAAGCATTGACCGCTGACCAGATAACATCATTCATACACTCATTCATGCTCTCCCCTCACACTCCCCTGCATGGTCCGACATATCTTACATTTTTAGGGGGTCAACATCATCCATGTGTGCAGCTGGGAAAGCCATGAAAAGCCTGTGCGGTGGGGTAAAGCGAGGATAAGGACCAGAACGCAACTTAGAAAAAGATCGTAATGCGGGGGTTTAAACCACTGAACAACCCAAATACCGCATAGCATATATATATAATTACCCCCAGGCGACGAGACACTTTGATTTCCTGTGACTTGTCTGATTTCGGAGCCGCGCCACAATCATATTTTGAATGATGCGATTCACCGAAAAAATAGTTATCATAAAGAAAATCATGTTTGTGCGTGGGCTCCCGCGAGTGCGTGATTGTGGGTGTAACGGCAATCAGCTAAGAGTCTGTCGAGTGTCACGTTCTTCAAAATCAACCAGCCTATCACTTAGAATCCCTTCTCATCCAGCCTGTCCCCTTTGTATGACAAACAACATCTGCAGAAGACACACTCGGCAATCAGCTTTTTAGCTTGATCTCCGAAATGGCCAATTTGCTCTTTGTTTTGCCTGTGCGGTGTATCAACTGCGGCGGGAATCAATTTTGTTTTTCCATTCTGATCATCAGCGGCAGTCAAGAACACTTGATTGAGCACAATGAATGAGTCACTTTGAATCATGATATTGCACTTGTGCATTCCATGAATAAACATCAATAGTAAATACAGGGAGGGTGGTCTCTTCCCCTCCCTGCCTTTCGGTGCGTATTATTTTAATTCTCACCTATTAAAATTCATAATCTCCTTTACCTCTTCACAATTGCAGAGAACAATTGCAGCCTGAGAGCCGTCTATTGTATCAACAGTATGATAGCGAGTAACAAAGGCCTAATTACTACCTGCTGGATATGATGAGGAATAATTAGCTTGATCGTGGAGAGCCACTGACGACAAGCTCGCAAGGAACTCACCGGTGCCCATTAATGGAGAGCAATAAATGCATTATCTCTGATATTTTCATATTTGTAGTCGGTTGGGTGTTATAAATACAAACGTTACGCGCATAGTTTGTTTATTTCTCGAGTGCCGCACCGTTCAAAGCACTTGAAAAACAGCTTGATTCCTTCCGAAGTTCATATGGAAGAGAGCTAAGTGGAACTGCATCATTAAGCACACCAAAATAGAAATTCCTATGATGTGGAGAACTAAGTAAACACCTCAGATAATTGCCAGAGCCCCCCCGCCCCTCAGAGTCATGTTTAACAAGGTGCCATCCTCATTGCCCTCTGGTAAACCGCTGAGTCCAGCTGAGAGCTGACACTTGCCCGCTCGCCTTTAAACTGAGTCATTAAACAGCTATGCACATCTCCTCACTCCGCAACTGAGGGTTTAGGGCTTTTAGGGCTTCGCGCTCCGGGTCAAAGTTTAATCCGGTGTGGCGTTGTGGAAAGCTCATGGTTCGTCTGCCCCCCCGCTGCCCTCCACCTCCAGGCACTCCCTCCTGCTGGGGTTATATCCTCCCACCCCCCCACCCCCTCCCCCCCTCCCCCCCTCAGTTGATCCCGGGACCCCGGGACTGGCTGCGGTGTGACATTCCTGCTTCTCGCGACGACCGAAGAGCGCTGTGGACCATTAGCATTGAACAAAAGCAGCAGAGGAGAGAGGAGTTTGGGAGGAGCAGAGTGGAGGCAGGTGCATTTTAATGACTCTAGTGTGTGTGTGTGTGTGTGTGTGTGTGTGTGTGAGACACTAAGAAACGCACTGTAAGGGACTCAGACACTGGCATAAATGTGTTGCTGCACAAAACTTTCTTGTTCTCTCACTCCCACGTTTCCCTCCCTCTGTCTCAGATTCTGTCACACTTTTACAGGAGCGAGTGACAGATGTGTGTGGCCAACTATCTTTTCTTCCCCCCCCTTTTTGCATGTGTGTGGCCACCTCCGTTTCTCCTTTGTTACCCAAAACATTATACATAGTCCCACAATTCAGCAGGGGCTTTAAATGTCTTTTTTTTCTTTTCCACAGTGTAATTATATGCCAAAAATGCTTGCCTCTAACCCCAGTGGGAAACAGTGATTATTTCACTTGAATTACCAAAATAAGTTATCGCAACTTATAACTTGCACATTACGGCGAGAAAAATAAGCAGCGCATTTGAGTGGTGAAGGAGAGTAGCGGGTGCAGATGAAATATGTTAATAAGCTGCCAAGACACGAGCGCAACTCCTGGTTAATGGCACAACACTGCAATCTGGCCCTCCGGGGGAGAGAGAAATGAGCATCTTCATCACCACAAGTCCCCCGTCTGAGAGAGAGAGAAAGAGTCAGGCAGACAGACAGCACCGGGAAAAAAAAAAAAAAAAAACAGCCTCGAAAGAGAGAAGAGAGATGCTGCCTGTCCCTACCTCCCGTGCACATTATCCTTTCAAACAGAGGAGAGGAGCGGGGGGGAGAAAGCGAGGCGGTATAGGGAGAGGATAATTTCCTTGACATATCGGAATAAAGAGCATATGAAAGCAAGAAAGGGAGAAAAGAGGGGGGGGAAATTGTCACGAGAGAGGCGGGACAGAAGAGACGTGAGGAGTGAGAGGGGGGGGGGGGGGGGGAGCGGCGGGGGGGTCGGCGTGGAAGTGGGGTTTGCCCGAGTTGACGGATCCCTTCCCCGGCTGCGTTACGCGCGCAAACGTTATGCCGTTTGAAAGCCATCAGAGAGTCACGCTCGCCTTTCTTCCCCCCCCCCCTCCCGTCTCTGCAAGAGTCCAAAACCCCAGAAGATGTTTTTCTCTTCCCCCCCCCCCCCCCCCCTCCCTCCCCATCAAAGGCAGAACTGACGCTGTGTGCGAGTGTGGCGTGACAGGCGTCCGCCATCGAAAAACCTCGCCGCTGTCCATGTATCTCAGAGGTGGGGGGGGCGGTGCTGATTGGGAGGCCGAAGGGCGGCTGGAGGAGACGGGGGGGGGCACGGCGAGGTCACGGCGAAAGCGTGCTGCAAATAGAGCGGGCGAGGGTTTCGTGGCGGAATTGCAATCAAGCCGGCGTTGATTAAATCGGCGCATTTGTTTTGCATAGGGGTTCCGGCGAATGAAATGACCTCATTAAACCGCGGTCTGCGTGGAGCGACGGAGAGGAAGAGAGTGATAGAGAGAGAGAGAGAGAGAGACGTGGACTTTCCAGCGAAGCGTCTCGCAAACAAAACCAGAAGCGGTCGCCTAGAGGTTTGAGGAGCGCGGGCTTGCGGTTTGGAGGGTTGCCGATTCGGATTCCCAAGGCCGGCGGGGGGGAAATCTCAGTGGGGGAAATGAAAGAGAAACATTCCCCTCCTCCGTCAACAGCGACGGTTAAGGTGCCCTTGAGCAAGGCAATTACCTCCCAAACTGCTCCAGTGAATCCACTCAGCGGTCAGCAGCAGAAGCCTGTGGTTGCGCTGGGCAGCTCCCAGGTGTGAACGTGTGCAACTGTATGAATGTGAAGCAGGCTGTTGCTGGAAAAGAACATACATACTCAAGTCGGTTAAGCGAAAAAGAAGTGACCAAAATCACCTTAAAACTCACAACACCTACCCAAATCTACAGAGACAGAGAAGAAGAGACAAAGTAAGAAAAAGAGACATTGCTGCTTGGATGATCCCTTTCATTTCTGCCGTTTCCTTCCTCCTTCTATTTACAACCTGTGTACACTCTTAGTCATTTGGGCCGCTTTGTTTACAGCAGCCCTAAGGTTTTGTATGTGTGTGTAATGTGCACATGTGCGAGGAAATTAAAGGTTACTTCCCATGTTGCCATTACAGGCAGGTGATCATTTTGACGTCCTGCTCCACAAGATAGAGAAGCCTTACAGAATGATACACATCAAAGATTACAATTGCCCTGTGGACGCCTCTTCATTTCTCCCTGCCTGATTGTTAAGGGATGTCACCTGTATGTGTGTGTGTGTGTGTATGTGTGAGAGAGAGAGAAATGAGGCAATAAAACTCTAGGGCAAAAGTGACATGACTATTTAGCTGCCTGTTGTACATAATTGCGCTGCAAATGTGGATGGCGCACTTAGGACTTGGCAACATAGACAATCACTTACCCTTTTTCTGACGCACACACACAAACGCCCACCCGCACACACACACACACACACACTCACACATACACTCTAATCATGGTAATAGCATTTCCTAGCAGGGACAGTTGAAAGCTCCGATGTTGACAAGAAGATGATTCGCGAGAGGTTTTCCAAAAGACACACAAATAGACCTTTATTCACTTAACTTCATTGTTATTATTCATCCTACAAGAAAATACAAATTATATGTGCTGTCTGTTCTCTTCCCTAATAACACTTCATTTATGTGCTGCTCCCACTACAAGGCACGCAGTTGTAAAAAGACGAAGAGAGAGAGCTACACCGCAAACCCTGGCTGGCTAATCAAAAGATTTAGCAGAACCCTGGGAGCTCTTCTTCTTCTTCTCTGGATTTGGGGGAGTCGCCGCCATGTTCCACTGGTGGGAATGGGGAAGTCTAATTATGTCCTGAGGGTGTAGGGGGGGGGGCTTTCCTCTCTACCTCTCTCTCCCACTTTCTTCTCTCTCTGGCTTTCTTTCTCTCTCTCTTGCACACTCACACACACACCAGCTCTGTCTGTTAACCATCACACACACAGAGGTGAGGTGCAGCTGTGGCCTCGGCTTGTTTACCAACTCCAGATAGCAGCCCGGGCCTCCTGACAGCTCTGCTCTGACCTCTTCACACAGGAGCCCGTTTGGCCATCAAGGCCAGGTGACAGATAAGCGGGCGGACACTCATACCCAGGGCTACGGCACCGCTGACCTTTGTGGACGGAGATAATCGGTGACTCATTGGGTCCCGAGTCCCAGGACCCCTGCGTTTGGGAAGGTTATCTCCAACTAAAAGTGGAGTCTGGACTCCACAGGCATGCGGGCAGGACAACAAGCTTGCGTGACCTTGTTAGCCTTTGTCTATGTAGCAACCTCAAAGCAACCTCTGGTTAAAGGTTAGCCGGCACTCTACATAATAAAAGGGCTTGTTGACTCAGATGACTTGTAAATTTGTTGACCTCGGCAACGTGGATCTCATCCATGTTGTGAAGCTATTCTGAGGTATTATCCTCAAGTAAATCACAAGGTAAAACAAAGGCTCCACTGGAGGCTGTGCAGTGTATCTGTGATCCTTTTTTCAACTTCACAACAGCATTAGCATGCATCCTGTGCATGTTAATGGATAGTGCAGGGATCCGATTGTAATTGGATGGAGCAAAACTGCATCAAATTCAGGTGTAAATGCACCGAAGACGCGTTTCGTGACCATGGAATTATAAGGTTCTATCTGACTTTTTTGTCAAAACATGAACATTTTGAAAATAATGATTTTTGAGTCTGTAATTTCTAAAACAAAAGGACCCATCTCCATTTAACTCAATGGATGCTGAAAACTTTGAAGCTCAATATCTCAGAACTGTCCTGAAAGCAGATAGAACCTTATGATTCTAAGCTCACACTCATTAACAGTGTGAATTCAATGTGTCTCCAGTCCATATATAGGAGCTACATAAACAGAAATAATGGATAATCAGGATACTTGTGAATGGGGAACAAGCATGATGAGATGTTTAATGTCAAGCACATAAATACAGTATTATAAGAGGAAGAGACATATGTGACAATTTGTGCTTTGGTTAGGGAACAATAAATCAGATTTCAATGTGTTTCCCGCCTTATAATGCCAGGTGTAAATATAATCCAACGACATCCGATCTAGACACAATCCGGATACGTGACACCTGTAAAGGAGGCCTGTGTCTGTATGCACAAGGAAATTCTGCATGTGTGTGTGTGCGGCGTGCTGACATTTCAGCATATGGGACTATTGGGACACCGCCGCAGATATTGCTCAAGTCCTCTGACTTAGTTTCACTCCTTTTTCAATGTCTCAATATTTGCGCTGCCCCGTGGAACAGCACAACTCCCTTTTTGGAGCTCTGAGTGAAATAGAGCACTCCAGATCCTATCTATTTGATTTCTCACAGTCCTAATATAACCTCTCCCACATGAGGCTTTTTATTACCGCTGAGGGAGACAAGCTTTATTTGCAAGCTGTTTGCTGTAGCAAATCGTTATTGCTCCATGGCATTTCAATTGAATAAGATATCAGGTTATTGTGTCACTCGCCGGGCCCCAGACGTGACTCCAATAGGAAAATAAGATATTGAAATAGGGATTTTAATAAAGGGAGCCAGAGATATGATTCTACCTGAAGAGGGTGAAAAGAAATCCAAAGTTGATGTGAGAAGAATAGCATTCCCAAACTGATAGCTGCTAATCTTAAGTATTCAAAATAGCCAGATATAGCAATAGAGGCGTGGATGACGCACACACACACACACACACACACTTTCACAACCTTACATTCTTCAAAAGTACTTTTAATGCCTTCAGTCATGCTTTGGGAATATTTGGGGGGTTTTTGCGGTGCCTCGGTGTAACTGTGAACTCCTTGAAGTGACAAACCTGGCCCACTTGGATAGAGTTTGGAAGGGAGAGTTGTCACCGAACCCCAGCGAAATAAAGACACAGTGTGAAAAGCCTCAGCGCCTCGGGGCTTATCTTTGCAAGCATGCTTCCACCGCCGCCATGGAAATGTGTCGCCAAACCTGACCGAGATGTGTCCACGCTGGGCTGTCTGCAGCTACACTGTGTTTGGACACACACACACACACACGCACACACACACTCTTCTTTATCTGCTCCCTGTCAGAAATGTTGTGGGACGCTCGTTGTCGTCACACACAGGCCCACACAAGCTGACAAATAGATAATGCATACACTCCTTTACCACTCAACTGACTTAACGTGCACACACCCGGCACATTGCACATACACACACACATGCACACACACCTTATCACAGCAGTGGGAGGTGGTTTTAAAAGCTGTGACAAACTGTCCAGCCAGCTGAGGCTATCCGGGGAGAGCGTTTCTGTTTTGTTGTTTTTGATGCTGTTTTAGTCATTAACTCAGACAAAGGCTCCAGCAGCTCCCTTCTGATGTGCACACACACACACACACACACACAAACACACATTCCACATCTATCATCCCTGATAAACAAGGAGGTCTGGGAACATGCAGAATTTGTCAAAGACATAAACGGTATGATTCAGAAATATTTTCAAAATGAGCATGTTGAGTGGCCTGACGTGGCACATAAATAGTTAGTTGCACTCCCACACATCTGTGGGAATCTCTCTTTCTCAATGTGCTGAAAAGCATGATGGGTTGTGTAATAGCTTTTGATCACAGTTATAGTGTCACATAATAAGCGTTTGCCTCACATCCCTCCACAGATGCGGAAACATGAGACTCGCACAGCACTGAGCGGGGTTTCCTGCAATGTAAACATGTCAGCACATGGTAATTCAGTGTAAACTGTAAAACTGAGAAAAGGAAAAACAAGATGGTGTAAGGAAGAAAATCTATGGAACTGCAACATTTGGGATTTCTTTTTCGATTGGCAGGAGTCATCCAGTGTATTTGCATTCTCGCTGCTTTCAGCATGAATCACATTTTCTAAGCAGTTCTAATGGCTATAGCAGGTTTTAGGGAAATGCGGTCACTTATATAATGATTCAAACAAATATCAACAAAATATCATCTATGCAGACGTGTGGTGTTTCATGTGAAGTGAGGTATTTTTCAAAGCGCTTCTCTTTGAAGCCGTGAGCTGCTGCCATCCCCGCAGATTTACAGAGATGAATACTTGCACGCTATTGGTCTCTCCTAAGCTTTTTTTGTTTTTTTTACAAACAAACAGTGCTGATGACAGACTTTGTTCATGGTATAATGCACTGTAGCTGTGTTTACAGTTGCCAGCGTGGAGTTCAGCAGTAACATGCAACTTTGCGTGTTTTTTTTCAAACGGCAAAACCGGAGCGCTGTATTTATTTAAGTCCGTTCCTCCCCTCTCTCGTCTTGAGTGTTTGGTGAAATAGGAGAGCCGTGTTTTTTGGTGTTTGGAGAGAGAGTTTCCTTGGTGAATAACAAAATACGCTTGATGTGTTGTGTTTGAGGAAGCTGAACCTGGATCCGCGCTGTTTGGTTTAGCTTTAGAACTCCTCCTTTGGTTTCACATCTCGCCGCCTTCGCTTTACGGGGCCGCTAACGTCTTTATCGTCTACGTTTTTTGCAAAATAAACCGTTTCGTCTAGTCACAATAAGCATTACCTCGTGTGAGTACATCAGCCGTAAAATCTCGTAACCGGTCTGTGGGCAGCAGAATCCTTGGATGAAACGAGCAATGAAAAGAATCCAAGTATGGGCGAGTTTCCACAAACTTCTTATTGAATCATCGGGGCTTCCAAGCGAAAGCCTCAAAACCCACCGGGCGTTCTCAGCTGAGCTTCAGACGGCCTCTTGCCTTGCAGACAAACCCTCACCCGCGTTGAAAAATCAGGCCCCCGCTTCAATTCCGAGCGTTGCGTCATGCGGCGGAGCCAAGCGAAACATTCCACATCTATCGGTATCAGAGGAGCCTCGGGGGGAGAGTCGCGGGTTCAGCGGGGCAGACAGTCAGCACTCCCTCCAAAGCAAGATCGTCTCTAAGTATCTAAGTGAGGTCATTTTGTCGAATCGCGCCTACGAAGCCCTAATAACTTTATTACCACAGATAGCGAGGCCCGGCTTTGGTCTCTTTTGATCGCATGGGAGTCTTGGAAGCCATCCGTGAGTCTCTTCCACCCTCTCCTCGTCCCTTTGACCCGCAGTCGTCGCCCCACCGGCTTCTCCGTTTCTCTTTTCTTCTCTTTTTTTTTCTTGCACTTTCTCTGCCCGCCTGCCTGTCTTCAGTAAACCTGTCGGGCTCCTGCAGCTATGCCGGCGCTGCATTCTGCGCCCGCCGGCCTCACCTCCCGTGCCCTGCAGTTGCCTGGAAACTGAATATGAAGAAGACACATATGAAGAGGCAGAGAACACCTGCTGAAGTAAAGTAGACACCTTGTCATACATACAGAAAGTTGTGGAATAGAAGTGAGGAGCAATTAGAGTGAACTTTTGTGAGAATTCTAAGGCTGCTGGTGACATGGTGTACTGGGAAGACCTCTTGAGAAAGGGACATTGAGAAAGACCTCTTGAGTTATAAATCAATAGGCCTTTCTCAATACGTCTTCTTGTGTCCTCTGTGAAGCTTTTGACGTAATATCGGATGGCTGAAGTATGATTCCAAAGCAAAAGAACGCCGAGGATGGAGGATGGATAAAGATCTTTGAAGTTTACCTGCCAACCCAGGATGCATCAGATGGGATCTTGGTCAATGAGAATGAATGGGAAGCCCCAAGATTCATTGCGAGAACAATTCATCACATCCAATCGATGCTATAAACAGTAGTATAGAGACGGATGAATAAGATGGGGAAATGAACAGCTGTGTCAGTCTTAACTGATCACTTGAAACCAAGCACACAGTCCATTTTTTCTGGTCTTGCATTCTCTAGAACAGTGGTTCTCAAAGTGGGGTCCTTGAGGGGGTTCCAGGGGGTCCCCAGCAAAAAGGGGAATAATTTATTTTCACTTTAATTCCATCCATAAGTAACGCAATGACAGAATGTATGACTATTTTGGTCATGGGTTTCATACACTTTCTGTAATAAAACATCTAAAAGCAAAAATCTTATCAGATGGGGGACCTTTGCACAAAATCTAAAATAGGGGTCCGTGGTCTAATTTGTGTCAGTTTAGGGGTCCTTGATGTGAAAAAGTTTGAGAACCACTGCTCTAGAAGTTTGTTCTCTCCAAAACAACTTGGAACGAACATTTTCCAAGGACACAAGTGTTAACTTGGCATTCTGGGATTTCGTAATCAACTAATGTCTTCCTCTTTATAAACTATGACTGGACTGATTGTAATAGCCACCAGTAGATATGAGAAAAACCGTGGCAGATGAAAAGCAGGAGCAGACGGAGAGGCTTTGCCCTTCACGTTGTGAACTGAAGCAGCCCTCTATCAAAGAGTTCATCATCGCAGACCGCGTGCCTGGCATATCTGCTGGCTTTTCAGAGCAGTGAAGAGACACTATATCACATGGCATCAGTCCTACTTGTCAACCCTCTGTCCACTGCGTCTCGTCAGCGTGTGACACACATTACAATGCGACGTCCCTTCAGTTTTTTCTTTAAACCAAAACGAGGGCGGCCGACCCGTGCATCACTGCCACGCGGCGAGCGACGTTAAATCGATAAGAGGGCATGTTTTTGTGGGTCACTCCGTGGCCACGGAGCTAATGACAAAACAAGACAAATTAAGTGTCTGCTTAGGCGCACTTCCTCGGCTTGCGGCTTGACAGCATGATGGCCCGGCTTAATGGGAAAAGGGGAGAAGGAGCAGACAAGAAACCATAAGGCCGAGAAGAACACTTCATTTTATAGGCCTCATTTGGAGAGTTGTTGAATACGTCACATGACATTGATTATGACTGGCGTGTCGGGGCGAGATAACCTCTGCATGTATGTGTCAGCGTGTGTGTATGTGTGAGTGTGTGCGTGCGGTTTGCCTCGAGGGCCCATTGTAAGGCTGCGAAAGGTGGCGGAGCTGGCGAGGCGCAGGCCAGGACTGATAAAGCAGACAGAGGCGTATCTCTACATCAGACACTGGCGGTAAAACAAATGGGGTCATGGGAGGTCAACAGCGTCACAATGTCAGTCTCAGTCTGCTGCTGGTATGATTGTTAGCCTAGTAGAAACAAAGGAGCTGATAGGCGGACGTCTGAGGGGATTAACACCATTGCAAAACAGCTATATTAGCTTGTAGTGTGGTATTTGTCGTTCAAAAGGGAGGGAGGGGTTTATGAAAAAGCAATAAGCCTCAAATGATTGTGTCCAACTGCAAATTAAAATCACAGTTAACATGAATGCTCTGTGTTACGGACAAGAGTGTTGTTTGTCTTGCGTTCTCATGCCCGGGCCCCTTTTTAAGCCTTTGCTGAAAACCTTGTGGTGATTACACCCAGCCATATGTCTAGTCTGTGAACACTGCAGCCTCGCTGCCATCCAATCCATTTGGCCTTTTAAAAACAGCCACTCTCATCAAACGCTTTATAATTAACCATAAAATATGACTGGAGGAGCTGTGGTGAGCTGTCGCTTTTGTCCACCGTCCAAAAAGCGGGCCTGGCTTCCTCTAGCAGGATGATTTCATGAGTCCCTATAGCAAATTAAAACAGAGTAGTGTGGATGAGTGCGTCAGTGTGTGTGTGTGTGTGTGTGTGTGTGTGTGTGTGTGTGTATGTGTGTGGGAATTTACGAAAGTGTGTGTTGCACGTGTGAGTGCTGGAAGTGATGTCCATTTAGCTCCAGGCTCCTCTGACCTCATAAATCACTTCCTGATTTAACATTCGACTCAAAGAAGAGTCTCTCTCTCTCTCGCTCTCTCCTCACTGTCTCTCTCTCTATCTCTCTCGATCTATTTATCTTTCTCTATTATCTCTCTCTATGCAGTTTCAATTAAATTTATTTGTTTTGACAACATCTACCATACAAAAGTATCAATCATCAATCATCTATATGTATAACATTATATAACAGTATGTGTGTTAGGGGTAGACTGCTGTAATAGCTGCCTTTAATTAAGATATATGGATATGATGCAGTTTGTTTGATTACATATTTATTGTATAATTGATCAATGTTACACTGGCTGTCTATGGGAAGCTCTTAAAAGGAATTGATTGTAATGCCACATATTGTTATTGTTATATTATTATGAACATATTAAATGCTGTTTCAGAGCCTTTTACACCCTGCCAACAATACAATTCTGGGGAAAATACTTTTTGGCATTTTTTTAGCACAAAAATGGTCAACTTTACAGATATTAAATATCAGCAGATGTCAAAATGAAATAAATAATAAAATAAATATCAAGCTATTGGTAGCTTCAATTAAACAAATATTGGTAAATTGGGTGCCTCAAGAAATCTGTAGGCTGTGGGTCAAACCCTAGTGTGTTTGCATGTCTTATCATAAATACTGTGGGGAGTATTGAGAAACATTTCACAGAAAGTGTGCAAAATAACAAACATCCCACTGAAAGGCCATAGTGGAGCTACTTAGTAACCGGTATCACATCTGTTGCAGGCTTGTACCAATAAACATGTGCTTCTCCCGGCTCAGCGGGAGTGTTGCTGTTCGCTGGGGACTGAGCTAGTTTGTTTTCAGATAACCCTCCTCCCTGTTTAAAGAGACACCGACTGTGGGAGCGGTGGAGTCTCTATACGTCTCTCTATTTTCTCATTTCTCTGTCTTTATTTCTCTCTCTGTTTCTCTCTCTCTCAATCAAATTCCATTTCTCACTCTCTATCACTCTCGCTCCCTGTCTCTCTGTCTGCATCCACCTCTAATGTGTGTGTGAGTGTGAGTGTGTGTGCGTGTGTGTGTGTTGCAATCCCAGGTTGTGTAATTCAGGGTCGAATCTTGTCTGGGAGAATGCATGGGAATACAACTACTATTACACTGCTGTCATATAAAGGTAAACAACATTGAAAACTAAGGCCTGTGTGAATTGACGCTGCTGTGAAAGTGATATAATTTGCCAGAGCATGAACAGATCCATATGTGCCACATGAAAGAAGTCTACTTACTCAGTGTGTCCTTCTTACCTTTCTTTGTTGAAGAAACCACTGATCTAGTATGACTGAATTGGTCCAAACAGTTAAATACATTCATTTTCAATGGTAGGGCATTATTTTTACACCGGTCTAGCTATATAAAAACGGTGCATTTGTAGTTGGTAATTGAGTAGAACAATGTATTGCTTTGCTATTTGGCTCTGCTGTGATGGCATCATTATTATAGACACGCATGGACTATGGTGATGATAATGATAATTAACTATAGCTCCGGGGGAACCGCTAACAGTTCAGGTGTTGTTTCCGAGTTGGAATGAGAAAAAGATCAGGTTGATTCTCCTTTAATTAATCCTGGGGTGCATGGCGCAGATGGTGGCTTGAGCCATTTCCTTATGTCCATTTTGGAAAAGTTATAGTGGGCCTGCTTGAGTTGGCGAGCTACTGCAAAAATGCAACGTGCTTTGTCAGCCAATTATGTTTTGGTTTTTTTGTTGCCTTTATTAGATAGTTTTTTAAGTAGAGAGAGGAAAGACCAGGAGAGAGAGAGAGAGAGGGGGATATACAGTATATATGAAATTATATTATATGACAATTTGTTATTTTTGTTTTGCCTGTGGGGCGGAGGGGTACAAAGGAGGGCAGGGCTTGAGCCCCTGTCCCCCAAAATGTCTGTGCACGGCCCTGGCCTCTACAGTATGTCTTTCTCTCTCTCTCATATATGTATTCCTCTCTTTTTCACTATCTCTTTCTCTCTTTTTCTGTCACTACTTCTCTCTTCTGCTCTATTTCTCTCTCTCTCTCTCTGCATCCAGTTCCATTCCTCTATCTCTTTCTCTATCTCCATTTTCTCTCCCTCCGTCTGCATCCAATTACACTTCTCTCACTGTGTCAATATATTTCTCTCTCTCTCTCTTTCTGTCAAATACCATTTCTCTCCCTCTCTCTCTCTCTCTCTCTCTGCATCCAATTCCATTTCTCTCTCTATATATGTATATCTTTCTCCCTCTCTGTCCCTCTCTTCCCATCGGACTCCAAAATCTCTCTCCTGTTCTCTTTCTCTCTGTCTCCATCTTTATTTTGTCTGCCTCTTTTCTCTCTCCGTCTGCCGTTGCTGTTTCCCTCTGTCCGACTCGATCTCTTCCTCCCCATGTCTGTCTCTATTTGTCTCCGTGGACAGGCCGGTTTCTCTGGGGGCTGCACTCTGACACGGCGAGATGGAGTTACTTCGTTCCCGCGGCGACGGCGGCAGTTTGCAGCCAGGATAACAACTCCAGATATTGACAGAGATGAGAGGGGGGACTTCAGGGGTCACCGGCAGCTGGCAGGGACGGGAGGTAGAGCTTTACAGCGCTGCCCACATTAGCTGTGGGTAATGGGAAAACACAGAGCTCAGCAACCATCTGCCCTCTGACAGAATAACCTGAGCAACGTGAACGACATTATCAGGTCGTTTGCCTCTTTTAATGTATGTCCGGGATTAAGGTTGCTTTGCCGATATATATGGCCAGTATTAAAACTTGGATACGGGCATCCTCATCAACCTCTGATATGATGGATATGATGCAATGTATTTGTTTGATTAGGCTACATATTTATTTGTATAATGGACCTTATTCCCATGGTGAACATTTTGACCCACTGTTGCTAGCTACCAGAATCTAGCCTATCTAGTTTGTAGCTACAGTAACTAGCTAATACGTTAGCTAGCTTCCCTGCTAAATTTAAGCAGTTGTAGTTGTTGTTCTTGAGATTGCTAGCTAATTTGATAACTGTTACCTCTACCTGAAGTCCTCACTTATGTGTTGTAGTAGGCTTTACATGGCAGTCTTCTATGAACAGATTTCCACCCCGAGTGTAACGTACAAGATGGCTAGCATGGGAATAAGGTCAATTGTCAATGTGGTACTTTAATGAGATTGCAGTTGCAATATAAAAACACTGAGTACTTGGAATTTCTGTTTTTTTGTTTGGTATTAAAATAGTACTATTTAAAGATAAAGAACATCAGCAGCTTCAATCCAAAAATTGCGGTACTGGCCTTCGTAAATCCATAATGGTTTAACCCTAAATGAATATGAAATAACGCTGCATCATTGCGTTGTGATGAAGGCATCCTATGTGTTGGATTTATTGTACTTATGTGTTGATTCATGTGTAAAACCAGTATGGTTTTGCCCCGTTTCTCGCCAACCGCCTGTGAAGTTTTCATGAGTAAAACATTTGTCAGTGAATCAGAATTGCCACAAAGGTTTATGTTATAAGGCTACAACTGACAACCGCATAATCAGATTGAACTCGGTACGTTTGAGTCACAGCATCCTTTCATAGAACTCTGCAACACAAATCCATTACGAATTAAGTGTGGAAAGTCCTCTCAGCATTCTCAGGCGCTATAAAAAACCCTCCGTGACCCGATGATTCAATGAGGAAATGTATCGCAATTCCAGGCATACCAAAAAAACACTGAACTTTTTGCTCCCTGTGTCCATCTTTGGTCTTGTTGGGAGATGCGGCCTTGTGGTGAGTGTGTGTAGATAGACTTGTGTAACTCCCTCCTGCATCCTGGCCAAGTGAGTCCTAATCAGACAGAGCCTTTATCTGTGTTGGTGGAGACTCAGCCTCTTTAGTCACATCCTGTCAGTCTCCTGTAAATAATCCTGCAGTAAATCATTAGTCCTGTCCTATGATGGAGCGCTTTGTCAGCAGTAGCAAGAAATACACACTCTTACAAATAGATGTTAAAATAGCATGAAGAATCAGCATGAAGACACACACCATGCACTCACAGACACTAACACACAAAGTAAGAGTGATCCCAGCACCCCCCAATACCCCACTCCACCACACACACACACACACACACAATGGCCAGCGTCTCATCTTCCACAGTAGCCCCTCTCACTATTTCGGCTAATCTTTACCATCACAGGCCCGGCTGCCATTGTTGGGATTTCCTGTACTTAATTACCGGGACACTGGGCATTGTGCTTACTGTGCTGCTGTTTCAGGCTCCATTTCTAACCCTGTTGTCTGTGCAAAGGTTTGGAGGGCTAGAGGGGCGGCTAGCCTTACCACCTGTTGTGGCAATTATTGGCCGAACAAAGCACAGGGGGAGAGGGAGGTATGGGAGGGTGGGTGGTGTCTATTTCACCGGTCAGTGGTTTTGATCTTACCAGGGAACAGTGAAGGCGTCACGTCACACTCATGTCCAGTCATGTGCTGGGAGATTAAAAGGTGGGTGAACTATGACCTCCAGCCTGTGATCATCGTAATGCAAACAACCACCAGTATTAACACAAATCATTTATATTTATGAAAAGTATTAAAGCTACGCCAGGCAAGATTTTTCTGTACAAATCCACCTGTCTTAGCCTAAATCAGAAAGTAGGGCTTCAGAGAAGAGCAAAAATTAAGATTTTATAGATTCACCCTATTTATCCAAATGAAATTCTGCTGTCAGGGATGAATACTGGTGGGAAATCTTCTCTTCTGATGAATCAAAAACAAATGCAAAACTGTCTCTTAAACAGCAGTGAGTGAGAAAACCTTTAATTCTGAGGAGTGTGTGATTTACTGATGTCACATATATGATTTCTGGGTATTGAAATAATCAAAATTCAATTCATTACCTCTCACTGCCATTTGCCATTTAATATATGCTATGAATTTAAGTCACAGAGACGTTTGTCTAAAAAGGTGGGTAAACTGAGTAAAGGTATGTTTAATCTCCATTAGATCCCAGTTCTTTTTCGAAGGACACACCCTCACAGTGTAGGAACTATTCAATTTTGCACGATTTCTTTGAAGAAGTGAAAGAGACTGAGTATAGATATTAGCTTATATATATATATTGATTCCCACTGAGAGCGGAGGATTTCCACGGCGGTCACCGAGGTGATTTTAGGGAGGGTAATCTCTCATAATTCAAGTCGGATGGATTCACCGGAAATCAAATCAGCTTCCCAGACTGTGAGCTGAGGAGGCAATATCCCGGTGCAATTCTTCATTGACCTACATAGCGTTTCTCCCTGACAGTTCCTTCCCGCTCTGCACCTCCCTCTCTCTCTCTCCGTTGCCCTGATCTCTGGGGCTTCTCCCTCAGCGTTTGATGATGAGCAGCACAATATTCATCATCTCCAGCTCCGATCTGGTGGAAAAAAAAACACTGAGAGGAGAATAAAACATGAACCCGAAAATACCAAAAATTGGAATTTGCCAAGCGGTTGGCTCGCCGGCTTTCCAGAAATGTAATTAAGCATCGGAGACAATCGTGAATCTGTGTGCCTCCAAAAAATGATCGCTTGATTAGGTATCGAGGATTGGGTAATTTCCATCTGTGATGATGTGAAATTGGGGTGCTGCAAGAGTGAGTTGGATATGTGTGTGAACTTAGGGCATGCACACCCATTTGCAGTTAAATGCTGTCACACGTGCAGACACACACACACACACACACACACACACACACACACACACACACACAGACAGACAGTAGGCTGCCTCATCATTAATTCAGAAGCCATCACTCTCACCCTCCTTCTACCCCTGAGAAACTCTCGATGCTTCCCGGCAACATTATGCATATTTATTCATACATCCTCCCCGCTTCACTAAATGTCACTGTAAATGTTTCTACTTCTAATGAAGCCGTTTTTTTTTTCTTTCTTTTTGTTTTATTTCCTCCGTCCCCCTCCTCCTCCTCCTCCTCCTCTTCCTCCTCCGCCGTGATTCCCCCTGCCTCTGTTTGAATGAGGAATATCCCCGAAAAATGTTTCAGCGGCACTCCACCGTTGTTCTTCCTCCATTACCATAATGTCTCTAAACTTCACAAGCGCTTTATTCGCTCCTCTGCTAATTCTGTTTCACACTTAGTTTCACCTCGCCCAAAGGCCTCAGAGGAGGAACGCTGCCTTTGTTGCAATTACTCCAGACCTTGATCTGACTGAGCGCCCCCCCCCCCACCCCGCCCCACCCCACCCTCGGGAGTCAGCGGTGAGGGGATTTTTGTCAGGGTTCTTCTCTTTCCCGTGTCTTCACCCGGAGTCGAAAGAAAGTGAACGCAAGAGAGCCGACTCACTTCTGCTTCTGTTTGCCTCTCTCGTCCTCTCTCTCTTTCTCTCTTCACCCCTCTCTTCCCCACCTTCTGTCTCTCACACGCAAAATACACACACACACACACACACACAGCAGAACACACACACGTACATATGCACATTCCACATTCCTCCGAACAAAAAAAAGCCCGGGATTATGACACATTTGCCGAGTTCGAAGGTGTGCCGTTGTGCCAGCAAGTCTGTTCATGGGTGTGTGAAACATTCTTAGGCCAATAATTATCAACAGCTGCCAACAGTGTGAAACGGGTACAGCGGCCTCTTTACGGTGTAATCAGAGCTATACAGCTCCCATTCACATGCACAATAATTCCTCTGCTTGTAGGAACCCCGATAGCTGTCTTTTACTGCGGCCTTCATGCAGGGGAAACTGGAACTCACTATGATTAGTAGGTAACAAGGTCTTTTAAAAAGTTCATGGTCTGCACCTCTAATCCACTTTGTAATGCAGTGGAACGGGAACATGCATTTAAATGTTCCTGCTGGTTGAGGAAATGACATATCCGTCATCTCGTATTGAATTTAGAGGAAAAGCTATGTGCCACAGCGATGTCCCTGACGCACTCAGTGGCAGTCAAAATATTGCCTGTTTTTACATGGGGAAATAGGGCCAAGATGGATATGGTGCAGCGTATATCAAAGGTTTGGGTCTTTATCGCATAAATCCCAGGGATCCAATGGCCCATATGACAGCAGTAAGCAGGGCCCAGCGTCTGACTGGGCTCAGTATGACATATGTTGGTTGATATGACATCAGGACTGGCATCCCGCACCCAGTCATTTGGGGCAGCAAGGCTGAAAATATCAGCCCTTATAGTGCAGCTGCAATCGGAAAATGGACCAAATCTCTGAATGGGTGGCCCAGCATATTCCCCCGGGGCTGCGAACTGGTTTGATTCTCCTCACCAGTGAAAGATCTGTGGTAAGAAAAAACAAGAAAACACAGACTTTAACAGAATTTCACTGAATTAAACTCCAATTCCTGAAATTCCAATTGAGTTCCAATTCTGTTTCTTGTAGGCTTTTTCAAATTCCAGTTGGAATTGATGAGTTCATTCATGAATTGACCCCAACCCTGCTTGAAAACCCCAATTACAAACCCACCTCATAGGTTTCTACAGGTTTCTACATCGATGCTCGCACAAAGTAGCACAAAGAATAGATCAGTCATATCCTGATCACTGATAATGTCTCTGAAGACTAGTTTTGTCTATTGGACTGTTCACACTGACGTTTAATGTTTTAACCTGTGCATTTCACTCTGACTGATTCTGTCTGGTGAATAAAGGGCAGGCTAATGAAATCAAGCCAACTGCTCACGGGAGACATAAAATGTCCGCTTTTGTACCGGGGCTAATTATTCGTCAGGACTGTATTAAAGATTAGTGTGGATATACGAAGGAGCAAATCCTTTAAATGGCTCTTTCTTTGTTCCTCCACAATCCCCCCTCATTTTAGATATGGCGGGAGGCAGGCAGGCAGGCACCCTTGTGAAATGACTCTAAGCCATTGTTCCTGCGTTATCCTGAAGACATGCAAGGCTAGTTAGTGCTGCCTTTGATAGAGATGCCCAGCTCCACTTTAACATATGTGTTATCAGCAAGGCAGAGAATTACTAGGGCTGGAATGGGAATAAAGCCACTCCATCTTCTCTCTCTCTCTCTAGGAATAAAAAAAAAACATTAATGTGCAGGGATTGTTGGCTTATCTTGTTCTATTGTGTCACAAAAATGTTTCAGAAAGGGAACATCTCAATGTGCTATGTGCATAAAGCATGTCAGCCTCCTGAACTGACATGATGCAGTGCTGCTCGCATTCTCCACAGTGCAACACAATGGTTCAGTAGTTCTTTTCAGAACAGGGAACACTGTGTGCGCTTTACAAGACAATAATATGTAACATGCATGAGAATTATTATTTCAGTAATACTACTACTACTACTACTACTACTAATATAATAATAATAGCATTTATGCTGCCAGCGCATTCTGCCAAGAGAGGACTGAGTGACTATACTGATAAAGTCTGCAAAAAACTTTATCAGTGCACTTTTCGTGAACTCAGACATGATCTCAAAGGCTTTAGGGTGAGCTTAAAAAGCAATGGGTGGCTCTCTCTCAGTTGCTCACTGGCTCTGATGCCCCCTACAGGGCAGAAGGCTCCTAACCATAGGGATCTGCAGTTCCAACCCCTGGGTTACTGCAGGCAAGTGAACTAAAAGACTCAATCAGTGTCTCCACCAGGTTTAACCCTCAAGGCCCGATGGCAGTGGTTCCAAAAGTAGGGTCCAGGAACTTCTAGCTCCAGCAAAATGATGACTAGTTCAATTTCACAATTTGCACAATGAGAGAATGTCTCAAGGACGGCTGTATTCATGAGAGGTTTCAATGTCTCCTCTGTTGCTTCTCCACCTGCAGTGCAGACAGTTATGCAATTCTGTTGCAAGTCATATCTAACAACAAATATCTTCACAGATGGTGTTCCTTAGGATAAAATCTTATCAAATGGGGTCCATGAAGGTCTTATGCAAATCTGTTTGTTCCTTCACATTAAACACTTTTGGGACCCCTGCCTGTTGTGGTGTTCTCAGGCGGAGGGCTGTCTCCAAGGTCTGTCCGCTTTCTCAGACCTCCCAGATTCCCTCACTGTCACTTTCACTGAACAGCTCATTCACTCAAGTCCAACATAAGCTGTTGGTTTTCATTTCATTCCTTTCACTCCTTTCACATACCTTAGACTATGTGAGACCAAATTTGATCGTATCGTTTTTTATCATTGTAATGGAAAGCAGAGATCAAGCAAAAAAGGCCACAAGTCTATCTGGAAGTTATATAGCCTATCTAGAAAAAACAATCACATCAGAACAGCACCCAGGACCAATGCTCCCTCTAAAGGGAGTGCTTTATAGACAAGATGGTGACCTACACCTCTAATAATCTATTGGACTGACCCAATAATAATTGCATGCTATCAGTTGTCATTCATTGCTTCAAATGCTAGATATTTAGTCCATATTATTGGTGGCAAATAATATTACATGCGGGGACTTTGACATAGGTTGCCTGAGGGTTCAGTGAATTGACACCGATGACTGATGTCAACCGTCAGACAGCTATAATGCCGTTGATGACTGGATTATTCATTTCAAAATTATGCTGTCACTCAATAGTCTGTGTGTATTTACGGTGCAGGCTGAACTGGTTCAGCCTGTTTTTACACCCATGGAGATGTAAATCCGAAAAATACAGCTACTTTGCACATGGGGAGAAGACTGCGCACTCAGTGACGGGCCCCCAGAGTCTCCTGCGCTTATCTCTATAATATTCACATGATATTCCTGTATAGGGACTTGTGTGTCTGCGGTGCTCAACAGTGAGTTTATAGTGACCTTATCGCACTTTATGGTATTTTTTATGTCTTGTGATATCACCTTAATACTCCTATAATATTCCTACGGGGACTTCCATTTTTACTGTGATGTTTGTGTACTAGGCCTATCCTTATAACAATCTATCATAGGATCCCAATAGTTGCTTTTCCATAAGGGCATGAAGAACCTAGGGGAGAATCATTCTGTGGGAATGATCCAACATAACAAATGGATCTGATTCAAGATGGCTTACTGTGGAGCCGAGCGCACGAGACGCTGTCGGGTTGTCCGCCTCACGCGCATTTATCTCTTAATGTGACTTTTCTGATGCCTCCAATAAAGGCTACGAGGCTGATATCTTTGAGACGGCGCAGGCAGCTGGGTAAAATCTGCATCTCGATTGCACCCCCCTCCTCCTCTTTCTCTCTCTCACTCTCACACACACGCACACACACACACACCACACACGCTCACTCGTAAAGGGGCGTGTGGGACTGATAGGGACTCAAGCCCTCTGCATTTCCATCACCGGAGGAACGGAGAGCGGTGGCGCGCGGAGAGACGGAGACGGAATAAACTTGTAGTAGCTCCTACCAGATCGACCAAGGACTTTTGTTTCTCTCATTTATTCTTTCTCTCCCCTTCGACCCTTTCGGGACTGTCTGTTTTCTCTCAAGCGATTTTGATAAGCTCGGATCGCACCCGGTGACAGCGCTGAGTGACAGAGAAAGAGACAGAGAGAGAGAGAGGGAACGGCAAAGAGAACCAGCGAGATCAGCGGGGAGGAGACCGGTCTGTACGCGGAGAGGAGAGCGAGTCTTCGGGCATCGGCGGTGCGCCTTTGCGCGGTGGAGGAACCTGGACCGGACTGGACTGCGCGGTGAAAATAAGCGTTTTTTTGGCGACATAACCTCGGGATTGACTTGGTTTCGGGGGGGCTGTGGAGAAGATCTAGTGGTCATTTTCAACAGAATACGGGATATCGGATCGTACACTCCACTCCACGCATGTTGGAAGTGGAGAGAGGAGGGCTGGATACCCACGGGTTTGTGAGTCCTCAAGACGCAGGTGATTGCAGCTTTTTTTTTATTTGTCTTATGCGTAGCGTTGAAAGAAATACCGCTGCGTTTGGGCGCATTGAGATGGTGATAATCGAAATATTAGATTTTTCATGATTTTTTCATAATTTCCCTTACGATTTTAGTCACACTTGACTGGCATTCTCACCATTATTTTTCCCCAAGTCCTTTAATTTCTTTGTTTGAATGTAGCCAAAGCCCAACATGCACATTCCATCTACTCTTTTATGTTTCATAATGATCTGTTATCACGCACTGTAACGCGCGTTGTATGTGCCGATTGACGCATATGCTGCGTATAGGCTACATTCCGGCTCCGTCCCTTTTTGTGCCGTGACCCAGCGTAGGGGCAGCCTTGATTAAACGACTCTACTATGATTTGCGCTTTCATTGATTTCCCCTAATTCTCAAAGTGGCATGTTAACGATTCCACTGTTGTGGGGCAAGCTTTAACAATCGGAACATCTGGGTAGCTGCTGATGCATAAAAGAAAGCCACACTGACTATTTATGAAGAGGGGGAAAATCACTTTCTCATATGCAACACTAGAGCACAATTGGGCCTATATACAGTATATAAAGCAATGCAATCGCAACGACTGGGCTGTGCAGTTTGTCTGGATGCTTCCATTTGGGCTGATAATTCAAGCTTTTGAGGGACAGGTGGGTTGGTAGTTTCAGATGGAGGGAGTATCAGCGGAGATGCTGACCTGCTCTAGTTGATTAGGTAGCTCAGTGTGTCACACATAATGATCAGTCTTAGTACAGAGGCGGAGGGGGACACCCGGAGGAAAAAACCCATAATATTCCTATAGGGACTTACCGAGTGCCTGTGGTACTCAGTGGTGAGTTTATAGTGACGTTATACTTTATGGTACTATTTTTAAATCCCCTGTGGTATTTGGTATGATGTTATCTCCTGTAATATTTAAAAATGTTCCTTTATGGACTTTTTGAATTTTGTTGTGATATATTTGTACAGTATCATTCTACAATTTCTAGTTCTGTTTAGTAAGAGGAGAGAGAGGCAGAGGGAGGGGGGGTGAATGAGTGTGTGTGTGTGAGAGAGAGAGAGAGAGAGAGAGAGAGTCTTGTCACTTAACGGACTGGCGGCGCTCTGTGTGCAGCTCCGCTTATATATAAAGACAGAAGAGGGGCTTTTCCCACATAGGTTGGCTATTTGTAATCAAGCCAATCATCAGCCCCTCTGAGTTTCCACTGTGGGCCTATAGAAACAAAGTGGGCACAATTTGGGGAAGGGGTGTATCCCTGCCTTTAAAGCCCTGTTAGTATTAGCCACCGCGCGTCTTGTCAGATTTGGGAACGTCCAGAGCGCGCGGCACATCGAGGCATTTCCAACCTGCTTACCTCTCCGTCTGTGTCTCTTCCCTCCGCAGCAACGGATTACCTCCCGCCTGGGCATCGTTTGACGGAGTAGGGACGCAAAAGGGAGCGGGGTTGTTGCTTGATTTCTTTTTTTTTTTTTGCTTTGACTTCTTTGGAGAGGATATGGCACCGTCGGCGCTGGAGAGAGGAGCGCACCCGGCAGAGGAGAGAGGAAACAGGAGCTGAATGACAGGATGCCAGCGACCTGAGACCGCACTCAGATCAGTTCCAACTGCGTTCAAACAAACACTTCTGCTTTATTTTGCCGAGTTAAGAGCGGGGAAAGACGAAGAAGAATACTGCCCAGAAAGCTTTTTGAGGAGTTTTATTTCGTTTTTTTTATATGCGTAATTTTATTTTTTTGGAGACAAAACAAGGATGCATTGTGGATTAGTCTTTATCCTGTTCATGGGAATCCTCTTGGTGGCCAGGGCTTTCAAAAACGGTAAGTGTGACATCTGATATGTATATATGTTTACTCTGCAAGGCTACTAATCCCAATATTTTTGTAAAAGATTAGTCCTCTCTGATCTGCGCTGATCTTTTGGCAAACTCACATTCACCTGCCTATTCTGCCACCGCCTAACGAAAAATCCCTCTTATATATATCTTTTATATTTCTCCTATAATAGTGTGGCTGTGGAACTGAATAGTGATTTTATCCTGACCTTATCCTACTTTATGGCATGTTTTCATCTCCTATGGTATCACTATAATATTCCTATAATATTCCTATAGTATGTCTGTGGCACATAGTGAGTATATAGTGACCTTAACGTACTTTATGGTATTTGTTATCTGCTATGGTATCACAATAATATTCCTAAAAAAAATTCTATAGTGACTTATAGTTTTCCTGTGAGACTTGTATAGTATTCTTCGAAATTTTATTATAGGATTACTATAGTCATTTTCCGTGAGCGGAGGAGTTTAGTGGGCATTACAGGCCTAATATTCATTGTGAAACTGTTGTGCATGTTTGTGTGCGTTATGGAGTTCATAAAGTGTGGAGAAATGCTTGACTCAAAAATAGAATAGTACTTCCCCATGTTCTCCTTTGCGCATTCATTCTTACAGCATCAGTTTCGTTTCTACTAAGATCAACTTATTCCATTTACAAACAGTAACCTCCATATACTTAATAACCCTAATTTATTTGAATTTTAAGTAGTTTGCGTATAGGGTTAGATAGACCAGCAGATAGTGAATCCTTTAATCAATAAATCATGAATACACGCGCTTATGAAGATAAATGTAATTTGGAAAACAGTGGTCTGCTTCCGAAAAATAAAGGGGAATTCCTATTAATGATGTAATACATATAGGGAAGTTTCAGAAACAGACTCGTCGACCTTGTAACGATGACTTACACGGCCTCGGCAAACGATAAAACGTATTAACCTCTCTCTCAAGTCTGGGTTTCTGCGCCTCTAACCTCCACCCAGACCTCTGCGTTATTTGGATCGTTTATATATCTAATCGAACAGGCCATTGAAAGCTTCTTCTTATTTTATTCTTATATGAGGCAGCAGCTACGTTCTTCTTATTAAGATAACTTAAAGATATCTTATCTCAGAATTGCCTAAATTAATCTAATAATTCAAGAGTTCAAATGCTGGATTAAGCCATGTTCTATTCTATTCTATTCTATTCTATTCTATTCTATTCTATTCTATTCAGACCCAACACTGTTTGCTCATTATTACTAACATTGAACTAACACTTTGTGGCCACATGTTAACTGGGACACTATGGGGGATAGCTCAGTGCAACATTTGACCAAGTTAAGTGGATGGTAGGGATATTATTGACAATGTATAAACCCTGAGTCATGAGAATAATATATAAGAATGACAGATAGATAGATAGATAGATAGATAGATAGATAGATAGATAGATAGATAGACATTTCTCTTTTTAATCTCCATGAAGGAAATGTTCAATTCCACAGAATAAAAACTTTATATTTTAAGTCAAATTGATTGAATTGAGTTGAGTGATGATTAAATGCCTGATAACATTTGTTGAAGAAACATTTTTAAGTTTCTAACACGCAGTTTGATGTTAAACATAGCAATCCTGACATAAAAACTTGCAGCTCACAATGAGTATCAGAGTAGTCTAGTGGTATGAGAGACTGTCCCGCCAGCTGAAGGTGTCAGGTTCAAACCCAGCTGCAGCCGTGTGTCCTGGAGCAAGGCACTGATTCCTAAATTCTTCCCTCTTTGTAAGCCGCTCTGGATAAGAGCACCAGCCAAAAAATGAAAAAGTGATTTTTTTTGTTTATGTTCTGAAAGAAGCTTCTCACTCCCCATCTGCAGATAAATGTGGAGACAACATCAGAATCACAAACGCCAACTACCTCACCTCGCCCGGCTACCCGGCGTCTTATCTCCCCTCTCAGAGATGCGTGTGGGTGATAACGGCGCCTGGTCCTCACCAGAGGATCCTCATCAACTTCAATCCGCATTTTGATCTGGAGGACCGGGAGTGCAAG
This sequence comes from Centroberyx affinis, assembly GCF_046629955.1. Taxonomy (NCBI): domain Eukaryota; kingdom Metazoa; phylum Chordata; class Actinopteri; order Beryciformes; family Berycidae; genus Centroberyx; species Centroberyx affinis. Next base: position 27,327 of record NW_027279635.1, read on the forward strand.
TGAGTACACCAAAGAGTTGCTAATCTTTCTATAACCAGCAGATACGCTTTCGGCTCCATAGACTCCCCAGTCGATAAGATTCTGTCCCGCATCTGAGGAGAAGTTTGTGAAACCTCTGATCTGATTAAAATACCCATTCTTATGTAGATTATCTCATTCTGCTAACTTTGAGTGAATGAAATAAGAGTAATCGTGAAATTTAATTGTCTGAGAACCCCATAAAACCCTTTCAAGGACCCCTAATTGGCCCCCGAACCCCACTTTGGGACCACTAGAGTACTATGAGAAGCCTTGTAGAACTTCACCCACACCGGTGCTGTTCACATACACTCACACACATATACAGCCTATTTATGTGTGAGTGGTTAGTAGTCAGCGTGTATATGTTTCATATCTGTATGAGCGAGTATTTCATATGTGAGTGAAAATGTATGTGCGTGTGTGAATATTTCATGTGTGTGTGACTCTACCTCTCCTCCCCTCATGCATATTGCACATGAAACTGCGCCATCTAGTGTCCGCAGAGTCGCTGAAGCTGTGTTAATGCAATTCTGCTCTGCCACTACATATGGCAATAGGAATGTCTTGCCCACGGACCGTTTGGTTTTGGAATGTCTCCGCGTCTCGTCGTTGTGGAATGAAATCACCGGGAGGTTTAATATTGATTTGAATTGCTTTTGGAGGAGGCTTTGACAGAGGGCCATGGGGCCAGAAACTGCACCGGAGCCCATCGACTGTGGCTGCAGAAAATGTCCATCTTAATAAGCCATTTAGTTTCCTATTCATTCCTGAAATCCCATTGTTCTGAAAACAAGTGACAAATTCTGCCAGTGGGGGAGATAATTCCACTTGTTTCCAATGTAGGGTTTTTTCTAGAAACCAGTGTCAGTGTATTGCAAGGCGGATCTCTCCACTAGTAAGAAAGAAAATTACACTTTATTCAAAACAAGTTGATTTACATTGGAAACAAGTGATGATCTCACCCCATTGGGCAGATTTCTTCACTTATTTCAAGCGAAGTAAGACTCAAAACTGGACAAAATGACTGGTGAAGATGGCTGATTTTGCTGTGTGTTTCTTCTCTCTCTACCAGCCAGTCAGCGGGTTAGTTACCGATCCCTATTTGACTTGTAAGCCGCGAGCTGTCGCACCCAACAAAAGGCTAAGCGGCTATAGCCTGTCGTCAGATAGATAGGTTAAGCCAGTGAAACCAGAGACAGACAGTAATGTGATGAGCCTGTGTCAGCGTGGGTGCCCCGAGGTGAGCCTTGCCTGGGCAGACTGCCTCCTTCTGATTGCCTGTCTCCCTCTGTGTGTGTGACTGTGTGTGATTTTGTGTGTGTGTGTGTGTGTGTCTCAGCTGTTTGTTTACGCTGCAGGGCCCGGGAGAGTACAGGGCTTTGCTGGATCCTGTTACTGTATCCCCACTCCGCCCAAAAAACCTCGGCCCTACGCTGCCTTTGTGCTCCTTGAATGGCCCCTGTATATGTTTGCAGGGCCTCATTTTTAATCCCGCATTTCAATACCACTTTAACCTTTCTTTACAGCTGTCTGAGATTTATGGCAGGCTGAATGCGGCCCTGTCTTTGCAGAGGGTGGATCCTCCTTGACACTTCTTGTGGGTCCGATTTCAGCACCAGGGGGACTATTAAACTGTCCAAGATGCTGGGTTAGAAGGAGAGAGAGAGAGAAAAAGACAGGCGGAGGGGTGTAGCAGTAACAATACCTCCCTTAATGAAATTAGCCAGGAATGAATTTCCTGTGTCTAAACACACGCAATAAAAAGAATTTAGTCCCGGGCCCGAGGCACACATGAGATGGCTTCTTTTGAAGGGAGGGCGGGCTTTGAGTTTTGTGATCCATTGCTGTATCATTTACAAATTAGCTCTGCTCTTTTCATTTAGCAGCCACCGAATGTACAGAGTACGGATTGCCGGTTAATTGGCTGTTCATAAATTTGTTAGTGGATGTAGTTTGTGTAATGTGTGTGTTTGTGCGTGAGCTGCGAGTGCCTCTCTCTCTCTCGATCTCGCTTTTTTTTCTCTCTCTCTACCCCGATCCAAATGTGCTTATTTATTATGTTTGGAGCAGAGCCAGCCGATGGTGCGGTCACGGGGTTCTAAACCGCGTGGCTACAGGATACACTAACAACTAACCTGGGGAGACGGCTGTGAAACTTAATCAAGTCGCCGCTGATTCATGTGGGCCGTGCAGAGGGTTTGCGCCGGAAAGCGGGGTCGTCCTGACCTGCAGCCTTTTCCTATTTTAACCCGGTGTGCCGTTTCATTTTTAATGTTTTAATGGAGCGGTTTTCATGGGGCTTTAGTTCCACTTCACTCTATTCCACCTTGTACTTCGGCTTCACTTGGGCTTCAGCTGGCAAGCTGTAGCTGTGAAGCAAAATTTATTTTTTCCTCCTTGATTTGAAATGATGACGCTATGCAACTGGAGGGGAGGTCTTCGTGTTAATAGCAAGGTAGATAGGTAACTCAGTTATGACTGGGCGGATGCGTGCTCCTTATGGCTTTTGTATCTCCAGACAGTAGCCGGGTGTGATTTGTGTCGGACCCATCAGACTCCCTGTCGCGGCTCGGCTCACCAAAACAACCCTTACATAATGGAAACTGATGAGAGCCAGAATGGCTTCCTTATCTGATGGACTGGCAGAGTGGGTGGAGGTGGAGGTGGAGGTGGAGGGGCGGGGGGGGAGCTACAATGCATGCTTCAGTGCGCTGCCTTGCAATCTAATTAGCGGGCAAATGGAACACACATGCGCCACATGTTCCCCAACATGGCTGCTATCAGCAAACCAAACAAGGAGCACTCAAAGTGGGGCTCGTAAAAAGAAAAACAGCCCTCTGCCGAGCGGAGCCTGGCTGTTGTTGCACGTGTGCGCTGCCCTTGACAGGTTTGTTTGGGGAAGTGCAGAGGCCTGTATCCTGAGAGCTGGAGGAGGAAAACACTTCATCACAGAGATAAGGGGACTAAGTGAGCCCTGCGATTCTGAATGCGGAACGTGTTTACCTTTCACGCACCGCTGTAGACTTTCGCAGAGTGGAGTTTTGTCGGGCGGGCCGCCCTCGCCGCTCTCGCAGCTAATGAAGTTTGAGGCGAAGGCGCGGCCCGCGTCAAGGCAAATATTTGGAGTCAATTCGCTCTGAAAATCGCTGGAATGAGCAAGCTAAGCCGAAGTGAAAAAAGCCGAAGTAAATAGATATGCTTTTTTGGTTCGCTCCCTCCCTGTGTGCCCATTCTCTCTCTCTCTCTCTCTCTCTCTCTCCAATCTGATAAGAGCTGTCAGGCCTGTCTGGCTGTGACAGGCTCCGCCATCTGAAGGAAAAATGGAGCTTTCGGTTGGATTTGAATCTAAACAAGTGACAGACAGGTTTCGCTTATGGCAGAGCGAAGGGTAATTTATCTAATTTGTAAGACAGACCACACTTTTCATTGTTGGAGTGAGATTTTCTGCTCAGAAGTCTGATCAAGTTAGAGTTTTTCACCATTGAACCTTGTTCACAAAAAAAAAAGACCTGGAGAATATTTTATCCTGAGCTGCAGGCTGTTCTCTCCATCTCTTTCCCTCCTGCTGACTTTAGTAGGGAAACCAACTTTCTACTGATATGATGTACTCTTGACAAAATTATGAATCATTGATGCCTTTGGATTTGCTGACCACACCAAAAAAACAGTTACTTCTTCAGCACACTGAAATCCCTCACAGCCAACCAGTCAGTCAAGGCCGCTCTGCTTGTTTTTTGAGGAGCAGAAGAAAGTGGGTGAAAATGAAAGGAGAAAGAGCCCTCTCCCTCTCTCTCTACGCCTGGACGGTATTTTTCTGGACCTCGGAGAACACTGAATTCCAGTGTGACAGTCCGTGCAGCCCTGAGCAGGCGAGGGTAGGGGGTTCAGCCGGGCTGTACGGCCGGGTGGGGGGGGGGGAGATATTCGAGGAATGCCCTCTCAAGCAGCCCTTTGTGGGGGAGAGAGAGAGAGCGAGAGCCTCCCGCCTCGCCGTGCTTCAGAAGTCAGCTGGAGCTCCCCTGCCCACGGCCGCCTGTAACCCAAGGCTTGGAAAAGCACTCTTTTCCTCTTTTTAATTGTAGCCCTCCCCTCTCTCTCCGTCCCCCTCGCTCTGCTTTCCCTTCCGACCCCCCGCCGCGCTGCCCCTGTAGAGCTGCTCGGCCTGCTGGGAAGGCAAACATTCTCCGCTGTGCCGCTCGACAATAGACATCCTGCCCCTCCTGGCATTCCTGACCGGGCTTGGAGTCCAGAGATGACTAACAGGAGCTGGTTGGAGCGCAGAGAGTGTGGGGGGGGTATAACCCTACCGTGGGTCTATACTGGGTTCACCCCCATGCATAGCCCATTTGTTATGTAGGAATCCCACTAAGATCCTGACTCATATGGTCACAGCGGCCAACAATGAGTGCCACCTGTTTCTTGGAAGTGAGAGTGAAGGACAGAAGGGGCTTTAGGGAAGAGATCCACCAGCAGTGATTACCGCTTGGCCACTTTCCCTAATTCCCCGAATACCCCCGTACCACCTGAATGACGTGCAGCAGCTCCAAGGAAGGAGGCGGGGGCGACGGAGCTTCACAGCTGGGGAGCGAGGAGCCATAACTCTGCTCCCTGGATCTTGTGAAAACAGCTCCTCCCCCCCCCCCCCTCACTCCTCTCTCACGCTCCTCCGCAAGGCGACCACGGGCAAATAAGGCAAAGTGGGGCTGCGTGACCGTTCATCAGCCGTTGTCATGGAGGAAAATAAATAAGGCTGGAATGCAACAGGGCCTTTTTTTTCTTTCTTTCTTTCTTTCTTTCTTTCTCCCGCGGCAGTACAGGCTTTTAAGACGGGAAGGGATGTGACCTCCGGGGGCCGAGGGGAAAGAGGCTTTGGACCGACACGGATTGTTAGAGATACTTATGGCCTGTTAGCGAACATTATTCCTGTTGTCGATGGGCGCCTCTCCTCAAAGTGCATGTCAGAGAAACATCCGCGGCGGGCGAGTTCAAAGCGGCGGCGAGATTGCAGAGAGGCGCAGCGAAAATAAAGAGTGCGTGGGGCGACGCCGCTTCTTTTAACTACCGGGTTTGACAAAGGCAGCCGAAATTATGCACCTGGTATTTTCCAAAGCAATAGACTCCCACAGTTCGCAACAATGGAAATCAAATTATACGTCAAATTACACTGAAACAGTGTGCCTTGGGGGAAAAAAAAGCTTGTCAGTGGCATCACAAAGAGCAATCTACTTTGAATATATCTGTTTGCACTTCACAGCAATTATACCAAACCTTATTTACTCAGCATGGCAAAACTTCCAACTTACAAGTATTCCGGATCTGAATTTTCTATTTACATCGTCCCTGTTGCTACCTGCAAAACTCTCCACGCTTAATGAGGCAGGTGACCCATTCAAAGCACTGTAAATAGCATTTCCCAGATGAAAGCCAGGGGGCTGATGGTATTAAATGTTCCCCCCCCCCTGAGAGAAAGTGTTCACCTTCATAATGAACCAGAGGGCAGAGAAGACAGGACGGCAGACAGAGCTGTCGCATCAGAAACCTGTTGACCTTCACCCTCGTTTCTCCCTCTCTTTCTCTCCCTCTCTTTTAAACACAAAGGGTTAATGGCACTCTCTGGCTAATGAGCAGGATTAAAGTGGGTCTGTGTGCTTGCATGTGTGTGTGTGTGTGTGTGTGTGTGTGTGTGTGTGTGTGTGGCAGACCGTGGGGTTGAGGGTCTTTTTTTTTCCCTCTTCCTCCGCCGGTGAAGTGTTCACCTTGGCCGAGGCTTGGAAGGGCAGGCTGATTGAAAAGCTTTCTGGCCGTGGCATCTGCCATCCTCCCCGCTGCTCTGTCACCACTTTGATTCATGCACAACCCGACCGCAACCGGGAGGCGAGCCACTCTGCCTCGCAGCGGGGGGGAAAAGTCCACTTCGCAGTACAGGAGGAGGAGGAGGAGGAGGAGGAGGAGGAGGAGGAAGAGAGAGACGAGACAGGGGTTGCGCTCATAAATAACACGGCGGATTTGGAGCCGCATATCTCCGGCGGCTCAAAGGCACCGGCGAGCCTCACGTGTCCGCCTGCTTTGTTTTTCATCTCGATGTGGGAGTCAGCCACTCGTGTTCGCCAGGGATTGAGTGTCACTAAGCTGTTTCTGGCAGACGGATGGCGTTTTTTTTTTTTCTTCTTCTTCCTCTTCTTCTTCTTTCCAGCCTCAAACCAATACAAGCTTCCCTATATGGAAGTTTTCTAGTGGAATGAAGCCGCGGCCCACACAGCTTAGCGATGTCTGTCGTATGCTCTTTTACTTTTTTATCCAAAACAGATTGTGAAGAAAAGGAGCCGTACGGAGAGGCTCATGATTAGAGGACAACATTTGGTAATCTCAGCTCTCTATCTGGACACACATCTATTGCCTGTAAGAAAATTCATACTCATTTTCCTTCCAGTGCAGATGAAAAAGCATTAAACATTGAGGCTATAATTCAATTATGCGTTTCTGTTTCCAAAGGACAGTTGGCAATAAGGACCGTCTCCCTCTCTCTCTCTCTCTCTCTCTCTCTCTCTCTCTCTCTCTCTCTCTCTCTCTCTCTCTCTCTCTGCCTCATATAATATAATTAGCAACAGGTTTTCCTCCTCTCGCCTTCTTCTTGTTTTTTCCATGTAAGAAATGGTGATTTCTTTCCAGCTTTTGAGGCTGCGTGGAAAACAACAAAGAGGGGCGGGGGGAATGAATGAACGAGGAATAATTAGGCTTCATGAGATGTGGGTGGCAGTGTGTGGCGGAGCAGTAGTCGGGGGCGGATTAGTGTTTTTGAAACAGTACCTCCCAACGTCTTGCTTCCCCACCTATCCCAGAGGAGAAAGGGAGGGAGAAGAGGCTCCTTTAGTTTAATTGATGAGAGCCCATATAGGAGCTCCGGGGCTCTTTAATACAGCGTGTCCAGGCTTGTCAGACATGTTTCGTTTAGTGGTCTAACCTTGAATGGGGCTCATGATTTTGATTGATGTGGCCCTGGTCCTACGCGGCCTGTTTGTTGCCCTAAAGCCCCGGTGCTTCGGGATCCGCGAGGGAGGGGGGGGCATGGGCGGGGGGGGGGGGGGGGACTCGGAAGCAATAGGGCCGTTCATTCAAATAATCAAGCGTGGCCCTGGAGGCGCTCCGGCTGACGCAAAGTTTGTTTGCGGTAGGTAAGCGAGGTAGGAAGTAAAGCCGGGGGCCCCTCCTCCCGTCTCAGGCCCCACGGGTCCCCGGGGTCGTTTTTGGTCACTGTGTTTGCGCACAGCGGGCTGGCCGGCTCGCTGGTGCTCCTCCACCACTCAACTCGCCGTGCTTCGGCCCGGGCGGCAAGCAGACAGTGATTGATGGGGCGGTACCCCACTGCTCTCTGATTGAGTTAGAGCCACTCACTCCACAAGCCCTCGCTTTGTTTGCGCTCTGCTTGATCTCTCCTTGCTAAATTGCCAACATTAAGTTGCGGTCTTTCTTTTGCATTGCCACCGCCGCGACAGTATTTTTTTTTTTTTCTTTATTTCTTTTTTTGGCGGCAGTAATTGTAAAAAAAAAAAAAAAAAGACTGTAAATTCAGCCTCACAGCAACCTTTTGTGGTATTATCACAGTGGGGAACCGCTGAAAGTGTTATTACTACCCTGTACCTCTGGCGCCTCTCCAGCCCCCATCAGGATGAACCCTGCAGAGGGGATAAGTGACAAGACGGCCCCTCTCCTCCCCGCCGCCACCAACCCCCACTCTTACACAATCCCCCAGAGGATTTCGCCAGAATGCAGATAATATTATTGGACAGACGGCCTCCGAATTGGCAGGCGTGAGAGTGCGGGGCCAGTAAATGGAAGGGTCAGCTCGCCCTCCAAATCTTGGCAAGGGCACGGCCGGCCATCAGCACTTTGATCGGCCCTATAAAGCCCGGCCGCCGGCCCCTCTGTCCGGCACTACGGACGAGATGCACCGCTTGGCACCCGGCCCTCGCAGCGCGGTCTATTTGGCTTTCAAAGTGCTGCATCATTGGAAAAATCTCAGAGTCCCGGGCAGACAGTGAGAACAATAAGGCGATCGGACTGAACTGCAGGATGTGGTTTTAAAAGGTAGATATCCAAAGGGCTGATCAGCGCTCAAAGGAAATTGCCTGTATCTGGCAACCGACCGATCAGCCCGGCCGCACTAGCAAACATGTGGCGTGCATATTGTCAAAACACTCACGCAGATTTATTTTTATCACCATCCTCTTCCCTCTTCCTCTTCCTGTCCAGGCCAGATATAGTCTTTGTGTTCAGGTTTCGGTGCGGTTTAAGGTCAGGTGTGGTTGGCTGTTGGCTGTTTGTGTGTATTGTATGCAGGACAGAGTCCCCGCCGCACCGTCCCGGGGGCCTGTTCACGGTCTCCTCCGCTCCCCAAGCCGAGCGGTTGCAAGTCCAGCCAGATGACCGGGTCACAGAGCGCCAGGCCCAGACTGCTCTCTGACCCCTCCCCCCCGATCCCCCCCCCCCAACCCCCACCTCCGCAGGCTTCAGGGAGGACAGAGGAGAGAGAGAGGAGGGAGGCCGCTGAGGGGGACGGACGGATGGGGCTTTTAATTGAATAATTCCCAGTGCAGTTATTACTACTATTGCCCCCGAGCTTCCCAGCCGGTGCGGAGCCATGTAGAAGAATCTTACAGAGAGAGAGAGAGAGAGAGAGAGAGAGAGAGAGAGAGAGAGAGAGAGAGAAGGCACTCTCCACACCACTGACCCCTTTGCCAAATCCCCTCTACTTGCACTATGTCTCTCTTTTGTTTCTGTTCCTTCGCCCCTTCTCTCGCCCGCTCGACTTAACGTGCCTTCACCCTCTCTTGAGCGCTCTCTCTCTCACCCGCCTATTTCCCCTTTAATCCCCCCCCCTCCCTCCCTCCACACCCCGCCCCCTCACTCTTTCTGTCTTCCTGTCCATTGTGGAGAGGAGAGAGTTTTGAACGGCACCCAAAGGCTTTACCTCTAGCTGACCCCAGCCTCGGTTCCCCTCCTCCCTTCCTCCCTCTCCTTCTCTCACTCCTCCTTCCTCCTCCTCCACTTCTTTGAACACGCCCGTCCGCACTCCTCACACACAGCTCGTTACCCCGGCGGGGAGCACGCTAGCATCTCACCGACTGACAGATAGATGATTGGCCGCGTGGTTTTGAGGATTCCTCTCGTTTTTTTTTCTGAGGAGTGCACATTCTTTTTGTTGTTGTTTTTCCTCACCGTGTAAAATCCTGAAGTCATGCAGCGGTCACTCATCTAATTTTAGTCCCATGCAAAGTTCAGTGGGCCACTGTTTACAATCATCTCTACGTTTCCTCGTGATTCTCCTTGCCGAGCATCAGCCATTATATTTATGTACTACATCCTATCCATGCAGTCAGGGAAATTATAGTAATCCTACAAGAGGATATCCGGTAATAGTCTATAAGGCATTGACATATGTGTTATACTAATGCATTGTGAATGACCACAGGATGACCCGGCAAACCAGGACGTCCCATTGCCAAATTGCCGGCTTGCGATTGGCTGTGAGGAGCGAGGGGCTCGTCATTATACAGTGAGTTGAGATGAAGCAGCCCCACTGCTCCCTCCCTCGCAGTGGGGCGTGCGTGTCAGCGTCTTATCCACGCCACTGAGTCCCCTAGGTGCCCCGGGGGGGGGAGGGGATTGTGTGTTTAAAGGAAGACGGTGCGTATCTGCTCCGCCCGTCCCACATCGCCCCCTTCCTCCCGTTGCCCTGTTATTTTTACCCTTGACTTCTCATTGTTGTAACGACGGCGTATCATCTGAGCCCCCTGTGGAGGGCTCTCTGTTCCCTCACCTCTGCCGGCCCCTCTCTCCTGTGCAATCAGAGATCCTCTCAAATGTCAAGGTGGGACAAATGGGAGCCATTCTCTCCTGTAATGGCCCCAGAAATGGGCTGGAGCGCCTCTCTTTACCTCCTTCTCTTTCCCTCCCTCTCTTTCTCTCTTCTCTCTCCTGGAGAAAATACAAGAGCCTTCTCATCCTGTCTACCTTATTGGCTTGTGTTTGGCTTGTTTTCTTCCTATTTTATTTTTTTCTTACAATTTTTTACAATTGCTTGCTTTTCTTTTTCGGCCCTTTGTTAAACATATCACAGGGTCTCTGGCTGAACCTTTCCAGGACAGGATGTGTAAATGCTATATTGCATCCTGATAGGCCTACATCATATGGCCAGTTTTTACACTGTAGATTTACTTCCATAAAGCGTTTCCTAGAAATTCACCCAGAGGTGCATTGTTTCATATTCAAAAGCATACATTCGGAGCTTGAATATTCATATCTGCATACATCGCCCACTAATATGCATGGAGCGCTGGTGTATGCTGAGCAATTTAATTTCCGAAGCTCACTTAGCAGGGAAAAAAGTGCTAAATGCGTATTTCCATTTTGCCATGGGCAGTTTTGCAATTAATTGTGGTTACTCATTCTTGCTTTATTCATGATAACAAGATGTGTAATAGAAAAAGGAATGTGGGCTAGTTGGTACTCTCAGCACTAGGCACTGCTACAACCATTTCTCCCATTTAGTCTTTAACTTTACACAGCGACAGTGCAGTGACTCATTTATTTACAGTTCAGGATTGAAATAGTCATAGTGAACATTCAAATTACCTTCAAAACACTCTCTAAGACCTTTATTGAAACTCTCTACTGTATCTTTTGATACTATTCATAATATTCCCATGATGTCACATGCATTTCCTACCAATATGGAGCTTTATCATATACACAGCTCACTGGCTGTAGCTGTCATTTGATTATAATCACCTGTTCATTTATTACAATCACCTGTTAGAATACTGTGAATATGATATATAGTTTAAATGCTTTTTTGACCATTGCGTATTCATAGTTTTTTTATGTTCAAGTCAGCAGTGTCATTTAGAGGACAGGTCAGCGCTTAAGGGAAATCAGTATATATAACATGGCTAAATAACGACACACAACAAATGTATTAACCCTCTGACATACATTTCTATAATCACGTTATTGTGACCCATTTGTCATGCTTCAGGATCTAAATGAGGAAACACCGTCAGAATGCGCACATGGGGCCATTGGAAATATGCACAGATCTGTTTGGGCCCTGCAGGCACATCATTGGCCCCACGTGGGAATAGAGCGCAAGTCAGCTGAACATACCTCTGCCTCTGAAGGGTTCAAAGAGCAATGGGTCCTACATGTGAGATGAGGACAGGGGATTTAGAGGGTCTGCTAACAGTGGGAGCTTTTGTGGTCAGTTTTATTTCCTTTTTTTTAAGCCCCCCCGCCCCCCTTTCCAGTTCACAGCAGTGTGAGCCAGCTCCGAGCCTAGCAGGACGGATCCCCCTCGGGCCAGAATTCTCCCTCTTGTCAGTCTGTGCTCATATTTCCAAATAAAGGATTATTGTGTGTGTTGTGGAGGGAGGTGGGGGGGGGGGGTGCAATAATTGAGTCTAAATAGCCAAATTCATTAATTTGATTGTTGGCGACAGCAGATCTCTCGACAGTGTAATTAGGAAAGCTAATGGATGGAGGCGCGCTAAATCCATCAATGCTAATGATAATTGCCGTGTAGGAAAGCGAATATGCTTTACGAACGTGCGGCCGAGGCTGCCACAAAATCAGAACCAGCCGTGGCATCTAAAAATACAGAGTGCGCCGAGTTCGCCCCGTGTGGGTGACACCCAAAGAGGCTCGTTGGACGGGGTGCAGCTGCGCCTTCTGGGCGGGGAACATCCATCCGTTCGTGCGTCTTTCCTATCTACTCATCCGTCCATGTGGTGGCGGTGAGCGGAGAAGTCCTGCCCTTCTCCCTCTCCAGCGAGCGCCCACTTCTGAACACATCAGCTCTGATTAGCTGGAATCAACTAATAGTCGGGTGGTTGGTTTCTCCCGCTGGGTGGGTCGCCAGGTTCTGAGGCCGTCAACTCCTGCAATAATCTCCTGTGGATTTAGGACTGGAGAAACATCAATGGAGAGGGAGATGCTGTAAAAAAAAAAATCCCTTGATTGCTTGACACCTGTGGTGAAGTTTCCATTTTAGCTCTGGGGTCTTTCCCTCCCAATGAAACCATGACGTTAATAACTCGATTAGAGGTAATGTTTTTCGTCGAGAACATTTAGAGGTAGACCGACCCGGTTTTTCTGCCCCGTTCCTTCTTCCTTCCTTGTCTATCAAGGGAAACTGACGCGGGGGTCATTATGGCTGGCCTGGGCCCAAGGAAAGACGGAACCTGTTATTCTAGTGCGGGTTAATGAATGTCACATGCAAGAGGCGGGGGAGTGAGGGAGAAGGAGTAAGACAGAGAGGGACCATTTTATTTCAGTGAGGTATGTCCCCTCCAGGCTCGGAAAAAGTAAGTCGGAGATCAACTTGTCTCGGGCCCCCTTGTACAAACGTTAATGATGTTTTGCTGGGGCCTCAAGTGACAGTTTGTTAGCCGAGACTCGTTAACACGTGAAGTCTCCGGCCGGAGTTTTCTGACAGCTGACAACACGGCCTTTTTTCCTGTTAAGTCTCCCCGGGCCTCCCCGAGCTGTCCCGAGTCCGTTGTTTAGGCTTTTCCACTCCGGTTTGTCTAACCCGGAGATGTTTTGACATGTTGTAGGTGACATGTTTTCGTGCGATAGCGAGTTATACTGTGACAGCCCCAAGAAAGAGAAATGCCAGAGAAAAGAGCCGGGCAATTTGTTCTATATACAGCCGAACTAAGGGAAGTAATAGCAAAGAAAGAGCTCTTGTTCTAGGGTTTTCCACAGCATGCTTGAGCTTATAAATGGTCCGATTAAGAAACGTAACCAATTGTATGAGGCTTATACAGTCTGTCATAGTGTTATTCCACTGCCTCAGATTGTATTGCTTTTGTAGAACCATATCAAGCGGACATTTATAGAGGGAGGACAGATTATTTCCATGGGAAAGCTCCAGGCAATATAACTGTTATATTGTTAGGCCGGTGGTTTGTCGCCTTCTCTTTGGCTTTGCGAGGAGGGCTAATGTTCTCGTTTGACACTAGCGGATTGCTTTCTCTCTGTGCCTGAAGAAAGAAGGCAGGCTAATACATTTGAGTCGGTGAAGCGAAGGTCGTTGAGAATTAGATTCATCCCCCCCTCCTTTTTTCCCTTTAATTTCCCCGCTGGATTGGCAGACCGTTTTCACTATTAGCACTGCGGTAGGCGGCTCACTGTGTGTGTGCGTGCGTGTGCGTGTGTGTGTGTGTGTTACAGTGTGCTGGCAGGCGAGAGGCAGGCCCACCCAGACCAAAGCAGACTAGACAGATAAATGGTTGTTACAGTTGGTGCATGGCTCAGCTGGATTGCATTGTCATGAGGAATAACAACAACACCAACAATAATACAACATAACGAATTATCATGCGGGCCCCCGAGGAAAGGGATCTAAATTTAACTCGGTGGGTCAGGAGGAGAGAGATGAGAGGCAAACCCCGAAACACTGGGACTGTCCAGGGCTCAAAACTAGGCCATGCTCTTCAGAAAAAGAGCATGGTTTTCTCCCCTCTTTGCTCTCTCTGAGGGTTTTCTGTGTCCTTTATGATCCTGGATAGAGGCCGTTAACTGTCCTCCGTCTTCTCTGCGGACTCTCGAACCTGGAGCGAGTCCCCGCAGGTGTTTAGAGCAATGGATTATAGCTACATTTAACACGGCTGGCAACAGGAGAGCCTTTTCGGAGGCGTCAAACTGCCCCGCCAAGCGATTCCCATAATGTCTTCCAGATGATAAGGGCCTGGCTGGATGTGTGTTACCAGAGCAGAGCTTGTGGACCCACTGGCGCAGAACTGCTGGAGTCCTGGCGAAGGCACCAGTCATTTAGACATGAGGAGAGGCCCCAGAGACGTTTTGGAGAAGAAAGCCTCTTCTTTCCTCGCGCGTAGAGCACGACAAGGACCCCCTGGGCGTATTCTCTCCTCCATCTGCATCCGCGCTCCCGCTGTGCCGCCTTTACGAGGGCCATCCGAGCCGGCTGATGATGTGCCAGGGTAAAAATGCAATAAACAGCTTTTGTGGAGGTGCGAGGAGTCAAAAAGGGAGTGAAGAGGAAGGGGGGGGGGATCTATTTCTCTCCCTGGGATGGTGAATAAGGAGTCTGCAAGGACAGACTAGAGAGAAACATTGGCTTTCTGGCTTCTCTTCACGCACACACACATAAACAAATGCGATACTGTACACACACATGCACATACTGTACACATGTACATGCACAGATGGATGCATACACACAAAATGCACATGTGCACACACAAACAATGAAAACACAGACGCAGACACACACAAACACTTGCTCAGCTCCTTCAGCTGTACTCCGGCAGCTTGCTCTTCTCTCCTTCTTCTCTGTGATGCATCTCCGCATCAATTTTTTAGGCGTCTGGCAACGCTCGGTTTTTGGCGGTGGGGGGGCAGAGAGCTGCAGAGGCAGAGGCACCGATTTGAATTATAAGTCGGCTGATAGAACAGAGCAGGGCCACAGAAGATTGATGCTCTCTGCCGTGAGCCGGGAACCAAGAGACGGAGAGGAGAGGAGAGGAGAGGAGAGGAGAGGAGAGGAGAAGAGAAGAGAGGAGAGTAGAGGAGACAAGATGAAAGGAGAGGAGAAGAAAGGAGAAAATAGGAGAGAGGAGTGCAGAGCCTCTAAGCAGAGAAAAATAGATGGAAACAAGAGGCAAAGAATGAAAGCAGACTCTCATGCTGCAATTCCTCGCACTTTCGCAGTTCTGATGTGTTCTTAGAAACACTGCAGGCTTCACTAGAAGCAGAAACATGTGATTTGGAACACAATCATCTGACTCATGATCAATTTTACACCTATTAGAAACTATCGTGTGATAAGCAAAAATGGTATGCTATCGCCATAAATATATGCTGCAGTGTCTACACTTGGATGAGTGTTTATATGACAAGCTAATGACATCATAACAACAGAAAGCTGATACCCGCTTCAGGGGAAGCCTTTAAACTAAATAATGAGCGACTCTCTGGCCGTTGTGCCGCAAAGCATGGGGGGAATAACATTGTAAACACCACGTGAAACTGGTATTTTTTACTGAGCTGATAAAGTAGCTGAAACAAAGTGGTATTTGTGTAAGCCGAGCACGCCTGTTGCCACAGCTGGTGGGCCGGTGAGGAGAAGAGGAAGAAGACCCGGTCTGAAATCACAACCTGAGGAGAGAGAGAGAGAGAAAGGTAGAGAGGGAAGCAAACACAGCAAGCTCATTACCAGCAGAACATCAGAGAGGTAGCCAGGATCGAGCGGTAACACCAGGGGTCCTGAAGGATATCAAAACAGAGATATCTAAAGAGCTCAACTGGGGTAAAGCAATATATCTTCAGATCTTTCCCAGATGTTTCTACCTCTGAGTCAAAATATCTCCACGCAGAGTAAAGGCTAGGAAGGCCTGGCTGAGAGGACCGAAGCTTTCAACTGATGCGTCCTCTGGCGGCCATATTGGAGTTCCTCAATGGCTGAGAGCAACCACTTGGCCGTCTCAACCAAATTCAAAAGATATGGTTCATTTCTGTGCTGTTTTTGACTTGGAAGTGTCACATCATTGATTAATTTTGTGCCCAGATAATGTCAGCTTGTTAGCTAGCTAACTATAGTATCTGGTCTTCTTGTCTACACATGTGATTTGTACACTAGCTAACATATCTAGTAGTGCTTTGCTAAATTAGCCTGCTGGCTAGTTAGCTAACTGCCAAAAACCAACTGAATCGCCATGCAAATTTGAAGAGTGCTGAAAACTGCGATTCATAGGGGCTGGATACCAGGCCAGGCTTGAGGAGCAATGGGCCGTGTTTCAGGGCCTTGTGGCAGTTATCGGCTCTAGAGACAGCCAGAAGTTCCCGGCGTTCTTGCCCAGCCCCAACCCTTTCACCCCGAGAGACTAGAAAAGTGAAAGAGAAAAGAAGAAGAGGAGGCGGCGCCTGATGCATGCTGACAGCTCCATATCACCTCAGATCACTCCAGCCGGGCAGAAAGACGAGTGAAGTCATCCATCCATCGTGCCCCCTCAGGGGACCCAATTTCAAGGAGTGCCACTCCTCTCCAGCTCTCCATTTTTTATGCTCTCTCCTCCCCTCGGTGGACACTTTCTGACCGGTCTAGCTGACTCCTGCAACTTGTCATAATATTGCCCATAACGACTGTGTGTAAACCCAGTAGGCGTCCCCCCCCCTCTCTCCCTCCCACATCACCTGCGGTAACGCCATTTCAGTTTCACAAATACGCACTTTTAATTCGATGCAGGTGAAGGAAACCGTTTTACTAGAAAGGGGTGGCGAGGGGTTCATGTGGGTACATGTCTGGCCCCACCTGAGGGATTTAGCCCACCCTGAGCCATCATTCAAAGTGTAAATCGCCTTTTTGTGTGAAATCCCATGCATTAAGTGAATTTAGACTCGCTAAGGAGGCCTGATGTTTTGACAGTAATTTGGGAATCAAGCAGAACTATGAAAACGGGCCCCTATGCCCAGAAGGCACATATTTTCGAAGGGAGGGAGAAGGAGAGAGAGAAAGGAACGTGTGTGTGTGTGTGTGTGAGTGTGTGTGTGTGTGTCATGTGTGCACACACCTGCTGTACATTGTGCTTACATACACACAAATTAATGCAAGAGTGAGACTGTGTCCTACTATCTGAGTGTATGAATTTACGCAAATGTATGTACGTGTGTTCCAGCTAGGTCTATGTCATGTGTTTGTGTTTTTTTTAATGGTGGTGGATAATGAGGAACATGGAGGGGGGAAACAGCAGATCGTCAGGGTCAGGGACACACACACACGAACACACACCCAAAACAGTGAGGAAGATTACAAAATTAGAAGTACACACATATAAACATGCACACTGATAACCAGGGGCTGTGTTTAGACCACCCTCGTTGGCTGGTCACTCTAATTTCTCCTCCACCATCTTAAGTTTCGCATGCCTGTCTGTGTGTGTGTGTGTGTGTGTGTGTGTGTGTGTGTGTGTGTGTGTGTGTGTCTGTGTGCGTACCACGGCTCCCATTCCTAGTCCTATTTTGAAGCCGTTTTCCTCTCCTGCTCCTAAACTCTGTGCTGACTCAATTAGGCGGCTGCTACCCTCAATAGCCGAGGGTCTGAAATTCCATTTGAATAGGCTGTGGATTGTGTGTGTGTGTGTAGGTGTGTGTGTGTGTGTGTGTGTGTGTGTGTGTGCGTGCACTCTAGCAGTCCCAATGAGGCTATGTGTGCTTGATAGCTTTAACACCTGCTCTTTCTATACCTGCCTATGCCAAGGGCCAAAATATAATCACTGTCAATTGCTATATTCTCTTATAGAACACACATACTCGCAAACACATACACGCACACACACACACACACACACACACTCAGTGCTATCCCGTAGTTAAACACCTAGAAGACAACTCTTCAGCTGAGCTTCAATAGTTAAAGCTGTTACATAAACTTGGCCTCAATGCTGCTGGGAGCATTGTTATAAAACCTCTGCAGTGTGTGTGTGTGTGTGTATGTGTGTGTGTGTGTGTGCCACAATATAATGAGAGCATAGCCTGCCCACCTGTTCTCCGAGTTTTAACCTGAGACCTCATTAGTACAATGCGTTTTATTTCCACTACATTACCTACACAATATGCTGCGTTGCTCTGTGTTTATATGCTCCTCTGTGT
Organism: Centroberyx affinis; assembly: GCF_046629955.1. Lineage (NCBI taxonomy): Eukaryota > Metazoa > Chordata > Actinopteri > Beryciformes > Berycidae > Centroberyx > Centroberyx affinis. The sequence goes on from NW_027279635.1 coordinate 45,015, forward strand.
GTGAATGTGTGAGTTTGTGTGTGTGTGTGTGTGTGTATCTGTGTGTGGTGCACATGAATGGTAAGAACTGAATATCCTAATGTCCTTTCCAACTAATCCGGTTTAATATTCCAAGGCCATCATTGCTGTAGACAGTAGAGAGCAAAATAAGAGTGAAAAAAGGTGTTGAAAGCACCAGACAAGTGACCATGCCTCTCTTTCTCTTTTCCGTGTTCAGGTATGACTATGTGGAGGTGCGGGACGGTGTGGATGAGAGCGGTCAGCTGGTGGGGAAGTACTGCGGGAAGATCGCCCCCTCCCCGGTCGTCTCCTCCGGCAACCAGCTCTTCATCAAGTTTGTGTCCGACTACGAGACCCACGGAGCAGGCTTCTCCATCCGATACGAGATCTTCAAAACAGGTGAGTGGGGGGGGGGATGTGAACCGTACCTTCTGAGTCAGGTCCGTCTTGCTCCAGTCCCTTTAAAAGACCAGCTGTCCACTTCCAGGTTTAGCTTACACAAAAACACTCTTGCAGGCTCCACACCGCAAATACATAATTTCAATCATACTTTGTTGCTCACACTAGAATTACCGAATTTTGCCTTCAGCCGAGCTTATTACATTAACACAGTAGGATACAGTATGGACGCTAGAGGAATAATTCTGATAATGGGCCAAGAAAGAGGCGCTCCGTCTCATTTCATGGTTTGTTTGTGATTTAGTCAAGGCACCAGAGCATCAAATTATGCAATCGCAATATGGCAAACAATATGCTCCATTCAAAATGAATGAATCATACTCCCATATGCTCCATAACTGTAGTTGTTTTTCTCTGGTGTGAATTATTGTGCAATAATCAAGAGCGTCATTTGCTTACTATTGAAAATCTGCTTTCACATGTTGCCTTATTCTCTCAATCCACAACAATGGGACAAACCTGTCCTCATTGTAGCTGGTTGAGGAGAGAGTAAATTCAATTCCCTTATAAGGGTTTGGGCTCAGGAAGCGCTTTCACCTCTTCCTGTTTCTGATAGGATACAGTTTGTATACCGCCGCGATGGCATCCAATCAGTCGGAAGATAGCGTCACCCTAGGGAGAGCTTCCTTCCTTAACGTTAAGGCCCTACCTAAAAATAAGACCTAAGGGTTTGAAATCAGGTACGATAAACCGCAAATATCCTCAGGGGATGTGTGTGTCTTATCAGAAGACACAACACAACAAAAGGGAGAATTTCCTGTTGGTCTATCGCCTTCCTGTGTTTGGAGCGGGGGGGGGGGGGGGGGATGAAGAGGAGGAGGCCACATATCTAGAGAGTGACTAGGAGGCAGACAGGTGCTATAGACTCCACTTTCATTAATTAACCCCCGTGGTAGTCTATGGGACGGCCCCCTGTGACCTCGGAGACATGATGAATGGCCCGGCGAGGTCCCTCGTTGCTTTTAATCTGGGTTAGTGTGTGTTTGTGCTTGTGTGTGTGTGTGTGTGTGTGTGTGTCGCCATCACAGGAGGGCAGCTGGTGGAGTGTGGGTCCATTTATGAGATCAAAGCGACACTCCACCCCAACACATAGCCACACACACACACACACAACACACACGCTGCCTCTTTCCCCATGATAGGGTAGTTAAATCCACTACATTCTTCCCATGATTAGCTTGGTATTTCCCAGTCTCATCTATTAGCCGGGACTGATTATAAATGAGCCGTGTTAGGGGCCCCGTGGCGATGGGGGGGGGGGGGGGGGGGGACTGCTGAACACACTCAGAGGGCGTTGAGATATGGGGAAATATGGATCTAGCAAGAAATATGGATGTATAAATGTGGATAGAGCGAGAGAGGGAAAGGCAGAGAGAGAATGAGTCCGAAGGAGAGAGCTGGAGCTAGACGAGGAGGAGGGAGGGGAGGGGGCTTTGTTGGAGGTTTTACCCAAGACGGAACGTGTTTGCCTAGGTCTTTTTCTCCCAGGACCCCCCCCCCTTGGAGAAGAGCACCATGGGTGTGCCGTCGCTCCCTCAGTGGATCCAGATTCTTGTTATGCTTTGAATTTACTGTGTGTTTTGACTACTGAAGCAGTAGTTGCCGCCAAGACCAGGGCTCTGAGATCAATTAACAGCCCTGTTTGTTAGAGAGAGAGAGACTGAGAGAGAGAGAGAGAGAGAGAGAGAGACTGAGAGAGAGAGAGAGAGAGAGAGAGAGAACTGAGCAGAGAGAAAGAGAGATACAAAGCTAGCTGATTAGCAAAGCTTATCAACGAGCAGGGTATTAGTTGGGAAAAACATCGACGGGCTTGCGTTGGCTAACACATGTAAAGTTAATGATGATACACAGATGCTGTGATAACGAATGGGGGAGCGGGAGGCTTGCGGTCATGCATGTCAATGAAGGGGAATGCAAAGAATGCAGGGTGTTTACCACTGCGGTTATAGGGCTAGAGATCACTGGAAGTCCACCTCGGGGACTGGTGCTGCCTTCACTCCCGGGTTAAACACGCGCCAAGGTCAACCGTATGATAAATATACCCACAAGGCGAACATGTGTATATATATATATATACACTCCCCCCCGAGGATCACATGCAAACATATACGAGTACGTGTACATGTGTAGGTTCATCCACTTAAGCTTCAAACTATGTAAATACACACATTCACACACACACACACACACAAGCTGGAGGGTAGCCCTGGCTTTCATCAGCGGCGGGCCTGCAAAGTGTCTAATTGGTAGAGAACAGGTTGTTTTGCGGCTCTCTATGGCCGTCTCCACATCACACTCCACCGCCCCCCCCACCCCACCCCCCCCGCTCTCTCTCTCTCTCTACTTCTCCATCCAATCCAACCATCTTAATTAGCATGGGCTATTTATTTTATGGCCTGCAAATTGGCAGCCTCGCTCCGCCGGCTGAAGTCTGGCAAGAAAGAGGGAGAGCGAGATGGGGGGGGGGGGGGTTTGCGAAGAGGGAACGGAAAGAGCGATGGGAACGGTGATAGCGAAAAAGAAAGAGATAGAGAAGAGGAATCAGTTAGGAGAGTGATACAGAGGAATGTCTGAGCGGAAGGGGACAGATTAGTGAGGTTGGTGTTCTTTATGTACGGCTGTACAGTAACATAGCGGGAAATAAAAAGGATGGGCCTCCAGTCGGCGATCATTATAAGGCAAGCAACCACCAATGTATACAAAAATCAGTTTTATTTTCAGAAAAGCAATAATTTGTGCTTTTATTTCCCTTGAAAACCCCTATTTTCATATAACTTACATCAGTTTGATACTACTTAGTATGATGTATACTATCATAAAGCTCTATGTTGGCCTGAAAAGATGGATAAACTGAGTTGAGCCTTACCCAATATGGGGGCCATTTTATGCAAGCTTGTTCTGTTTCTACTTTAACTATGAGAGCCTCACTGAGACATTCGGCTGCCAGAGTGTTACTCTCCCTCCAAAGTCCCCCGTAGCTCATCCATTAGAGTTGCACCGCCATACATTCTTCCTGATCCCTCCATCTCACCCAACCCCTCCCTCTTCCTCCCATCACCGGCTTTCTGAACAACAATCCATAGACTGTAAAAAAAAATCACAGCTCATCTTCTGAGCAAATGTCTGTGTTTATCCTGTCATCTTGTCTCACTTAAAATCCTCAAGTGTTTCTGGAATGATGTATGCGCGTGCATGCGGAGACACACACACGCATACACACATGCACACACACACACACACACTGGCACACACACACACGTGACACATATGTTTTCCGTTAACAACTCTGCAGTTCGCTTAGAGCCACATCAAGGCTGGCAGTGGGCCCATTGAAGTGGGCGAGGAGGCAGAGATAGTGCCACTGGTAGGCCCCCCCCCCTCCTCCCTTCCTCGGCCACACACACACACACACACACCCAAACTCTTCTCTATCTCCCCACACTTACTCAGCAGAATGACTAAGTCTACTGGAGGGAGGTCTGTTGCATCCACCATCTCTTTCTTACACTGAAAATCACTATCATCATCATTTCACACAAAAGGCCCTGTTTATCATGTCACTGTGGTGCGGGCGCTTTTACTACATGCACACACCTGTGTCAACAATTTGAAGGTGAGTGTGTGTGTGTGTGTGTGTGTGTGTGTAGGAGGGGGCTTAATAGGGGGCACACTCAGCTTTCATGGACGGCACGCCCCGATGGCATAGGTCACATCTGGCATGGAGACGTACTGTCATCATACACACACACACACACACACTGCCCGCATGGAAACCCAAGACAACAACTCTCTTTTTAGGGGAGCCGGAGGGAATATGCGACCCCCCCACCCCCACCCCCTATCCCATCAACGCCCTGTGTCATCCCTCATTGGCAATACTGAAGGGGGGGAACGACGTCATCGGCACAGTCGACACGCTAAATGCCGTGTCAGTGTGTCAGCTGGAAGTGGAAGCGCCTCAGTGTGTGTGTGTGTGTATGTGTGTGTGTGTGAGGGTGGGAGGGTTGCGGGTCAATGTAAACGTGCCTTTCCATCTGTTTCAAAGATTGACACCCCACCGGCTCCAGGTTAATGTTTGAGTTGGTGTTGAAAGAGTTCATTCTCCACCGCCCGTTAACCCCCCTGTCAGTGTGGGCATACGGATGGGGTGGGGGCGGGGGCAGTAACGGAGGGGGTGGGGGGTTGTGGACCGGGCTAATGATCAGCCAGAGAGCCGCATGGAACATAAACAGTGGTGATTTACTTAGCGGTCCAAGAACAACACCTCTGGCCCCCATGGCTCCGGCCCCTAATAACCCTGACCAGAGAGAGAGAGAGAGAGAGAGAGAGAGGATAGATGGAAAAAAGAGAGAGGTGGATGCATGGAAAGAAAGAGAGAGAGAGAGAAAGAGAGTGAGAGAAATGTAAAAAAAAAAAAAATAGAGAGGGGCTGTCGCGTTTAAGGCATGTTCCTTGGAGCAAGGTTGTTCTAATGATTAACGCCCAGTCTCCGGTCTGCTTTCAGCACTTCAGAGTCACGGCTAAACAGAGACATAGAGGACAAGTCATCAAGGGACTAACAGTTGAAAGAGGCCCTCCTCCCTAATGCTGAAATGATATTTATTTAAGATTTAAGTATAAATCTCCAGCACTTGCGCACGTTGAAATCAGATCTCCATTAAATAGCATTTTGCCGGCCGCGGCTTGTCCCGTTAAACAAACTCCAATCACTCAGCGAGCGAGACGGGCCGACATTTGTTTACTCCGCCGTCCAGAGGAGATGAGCTCAATATAAACGAGTGTTAAAGGAATCCATTACGGCAGGCAGTAAACGTTGGAGCGCCTGGTTGGAGGTTGCTGGTAAACGTTGTGTTTTCAAGGTTACCTCTTCTTCTCTCTTTACTTCCCGTCGTAAATTCAGCTGTTTGCTTAAAAGCAGCGGTCGGGGCTAGTAGCTGCACTACGGCTGCTCTATCTGTTTTATCTCAGATCAAGTGATATGAATAGCTACCCCTGTGTATGTGTGTGTGCCTGTGTAGAGGGCTGTATAGAGGCCGGATAAGCCCCCCTGAGCCTTCCCTCTGGGAAGTTTATTTGTTTGTCAGGGAGTCAAACCTTTCATATTTACAGACCCCGCGCTTCTTGTTTGCCGCTTCCCTCCTTTCTCCGGCGGAATTGCTTGAGTTCTCGCCATCGAGGCGCTGAATCCGCCGAGAAAGACACACAACAACTGCGGCGATAAAACGGGAAAAGAGACAGAGAGCGAGCAAGGGGTGGGGAGTTAGCATTTGGCTGACAACGGGACGTGTTTGTCTCCTGAAGCTCGTATGCACACACACACACACACACACGGTAGACACACTGCAGCAGAAAAGCATGACTGGTATCATTGAATGCCTCTCACGCAAGCATCAACACAAAGCATCCTGGGTAGCGTGGGGACTGAGGGACGGAAAACCCCCCGTGGAGTCACTAGATAAAAGAGATCTGTTGGCTGATTATCTTGCCGGTGGGAACGACCGGAGCGCTCTGTCTTCTCTCACCACTCTATTTTGTTTTGATGTCTTCTCTCTTTTTTTTCGGTATAAAGGCAGCCAGGCACACAAAAGCGAACAATAGTGGAGTTTGTCCTTGGCTCGGCCTCAGTCATGGTCTGAACGAGGCACAGAGAAACAGAGAGAGGTGACGGGGGTGGTGAAAGCAGGTATTTAAGGTGAATTGGGAACGTGAAGTACCGTTATTGATCTCTAACCCCTATCCCACCCTCCACACACAGTCATAAAATCAATTCTTATGCCAAAGGATTGAGATAAATTCATTCTTTTTCAATTCGAAGTAACTTGTTTCATCCGTTCTCTTGAATCAAGTGTCATTTGCGGAGTGAGACTAAATGACTTGTTAAGATGGACATGCTTGCAATGTTCCCAACTACTGGAATATCTCCCACCAGTCGAGGCGCCATGCTTTCTTTTTCGGTTCTAGTCTGGAGTCTGGAGTCTAGGGTCTGACAGGTTTTCAGAATCTACTGTTTCCAAAGGCCAAATCTGTTCTGGTCCACTGCGGAGCCGAGATAAGGGTGACGGGGGAGGGCAACGAAACGGACGGAGAGCTGAGTCCTGAGCCAATATCCACAGGAAACTCAACACATTGACCTGAACTGCACTGTGAATGCTGCAGCTGCCTCGAGCACTTAAGGACCACAGGGTCCCTCTTCCAAAGAAGTGGTCATCTATAGATTTGCCAAACTCTCTGAAATTTTCTCCCAAATATGGCGAGGCAAAGTGGAGACCTGCAGCATCCAGCCGTCCCCCTCATCTCCGGGAATCGTCTGATCTCGACAGAGAAAATCTCTCCATTTTCCAGGGGAAAATACGAGGGGAAGCTGTGAAATTTTAGCTGCAGCACTAAATGTCAACTCTTTTTAGAGTCAAAACGCTGCTCCTCGTGGCTTTTAACTCGGGGAGAAAGAAAATCAACAAGGCTTTCTCTCCCTTCACTTCGATGACTGGTGAGCGGCCTCAAGTGGGCCTGATGGTCTTGAATTAGGGGCCCAGCAAGATGCTTGAGTGACAGTGGAAAAAGCAGTTTGCCACATTCATTTAAGCTACAGTGGCCGTAGCACGGGGGCTCTATCTAGCGATAACTCCCCACAATTTTGGCTTCGATCGGCCCATCTGCGCCCATCACGCCGGCTGTCAGAATAACATGAAAATGACGTTACCCTGGGCACATTTCTACCACTAATGGCTCCAAATGATTGCATGCGATGACAGTGGTCTTTTTTCCTGATGGTGTTTGATTTGCGCTGGGTGGTGGTGGTGGTGGTGGTGGTGGTGTGTGTGTGTGTGTGTGTGTGTGTGTGTGTGATGCATTCGTTCAAAACGCTCGCCAACATCCTGGCTTAGCCCTTGAGCCTGCATAGCAAACATGCCTTAATGCCTTTTTCTGTCAGTCTCTTTAAAAATGTCCCTCTGCGGTTCCCGTCATTTTTATCCCGTGTCACTCACTCCAGCATCATAATCTCTTTGCTCACGACGCTCTGAGAAGTGACTAACATGGGAAACGTGTTAACACTCCTCATCAGCTGAAAGGCAGCTCTCTGGGGAGCTGTGAATAAATATTTTGACTTTCTCTTGTGTAAAATTGCATGTGTGCGTGTGTGTGTGTGTGTGTGTGTGTGTGTGTGTGTGCGTGTGTTGATGTATGCACAGTCATCACCGTTTCCTTCCATCATCAACGCTGTAATTTTGCCTGAGCACCTCTCATATGTTTCACAGACGTGTAATGATGAGGGCTGGTGTGTGTGTGTGTGTGTGTGTGTGTGTGTGCAGGAGGTTGCTGCAACGTGAATCAAGCTGTTTATTCATCCTTCCCCAACTCTTATTCTGGTGATTGAGGCCTTTCACTTATGTTTACACTCGCAGGCCAGATGTTCCCCGAGCTAGAGATTTAAAACACACACACACACACACACATAAAGAATGAAAGAAAGGCAAAGAACCAAAACCAAGAGAAGAGAGACCCAGATGTAGCGTCCTTCTTCCAGTGAATAGTAGAAACTGTGAAGGTGGTCTCCGGTCTTTGGGCCATAAACTGCCCTCAACTCAATGAACCAGCTGGGACACAGAGCTTCTCAATACCCCCTGCACAAAGCCACCCGAAAACAAACAGCAATAAAACAACACTATCCCTTTCTTCTCTGCCCCCCTCTTTCTTCCCGTCTTCCTTCCTCTCCCTCCAGGTCCCGAGTGCTCCAGGAACTTCACCTCCAACAGCGGCGTCATAAAGTCGCCCGGCTTCCCGGAGAAGTACCCCAACAACCTGGACTGCACCTTCATGATCTTCGCGCCCAAGATGTCCGAGATCGTCCTGGAGTTCGAGAGCTTCGAGCTGGAGCCCGACACGACGCCCCCCACCGGCGTGTTCTGCCGCTACGACCGGCTGGAGATCTGGGACGGCTTCCCCGGAGGTGAGCGGCCGGCCTTCACCACAGGAACAACAGAGTCATTACTATTGAATGGAATGAATTTAGATTGCACAGTTACGACTGAGGTGGAAATCCAGTCCACATTGTTAGGGTAATAGGTTAGGGTTAACCCTTTTTAAGCAATTATATACCTACACTAGTCTACTCATTATAAGTCACTTTGGATAATAGTTTCCGCTAAGTACCTAATGTAAAATGTACAATTGTTAGTTCCTGGAAGTACAAGGAAATATCAGTAACATGAATAAGTAAAAGCTTGTTAGATCTCCTGCTACAAAGGAATGACTAAGCCAAACATCATGATATATATGTGTGTGTTTAAGTGTGTGTCCCAGGTGAGGTATCCCCAAAGCAGCTGACCTCAGGTTAATGTTGTATGACTGTAGCCATGTCAACAGCTGTGGGTTTGTCCATGCATTCTGACACAGTAGATGGGATCGTTTCAAGGCCCGTGTAGGAAAGAGGGAGGAGGGCCTGGTCGTTGAATTCCTCTTGTGAAAATGCGTCGTCTCCCACTGCTAAGAGATCTGCTGTGGCCCTGAACAATGCGCCCTGATTGCTATCCTATAGCGAGAGAGAGTGAGAGACAGAGAGGGAGAGAGAGAGAGAGAGAGAGGGAGGAAGTGCTGAGTTTCGGCTTCAGTTCTCACTGTTTTGCCAGAGAAAGTGAACAATGTGATTGCATTATCTGGGCCAGTGGGCTAACTTAACCAGGTCTGGCAGGGGTCCAGTGGTCTGTCGTCATGAACATAATGCTTAGTCATCGCTCAATGCCAAACACTTCCTGATTGCAAGAGCCTCCCACCCTTCCTTTTTCTGTGACAGGCCGCATTGTGTCGGAGGAGATGTTTGTGTCTCTTTGTGTCTCTCCACTGGGACTTGTAGGTCTAGTCAAGGCAATGGTATTTAAGTGGTTGCTGTTCCCCGCCCTGCCGAATAAAGAACACACTCCGATCTAAGAGGAAATGACTGGAAAAGGAACTTCCTTCGGCGGTTTCCTTGTGTTTCCCACCAGACTGACAAATAAAATTCTGTGAATTTTAACTCAAGCGTTTATCGAGCCAGCTTTGTCCCGTTGAGATCCAACATCTCTTTGGCAGTCGAACAAAGGCTGCAGCACACATGCAGCTTCGGACAAACAGTAAAACAATATCTATAGCATTCTCAGATCCATCTAGAACATTGGCAGGTGAGAGAGAGAGAGAGAGAGAGAGAGAGAGCAGTGACACAGACAGTATTCAAAGCACGCTTCCACAGCCCGAGCCGAGGCTTTGAACTCGGTCAGCGAAATCGCCTCTTGAAGTTTGGAGTTTTTCTGCTGGCTATTCCAACACAGAGTGTGCAGCGAACATGAAAGTTGAAAGAATTTGATCTAGCGGCGTTCAACGCTGCGCACATCGGTATTCTCTGCACTGGCGTTTCCCAGCGATAAGGTCAAAGTGTTGCAAATCACCGCGCCTTTTCAGCCGAGTTTACTTACAGTTCAATATTCTAGTCTAAACTCACACCTCCACAGATATAAACTGTGCAGCGTTGACCTTTGATTCCACATAGAGGTGTCAAACTATTTCCATTACACGTTTTTATGTTATCTCCCAAAGGTGGAACATGTTTAATTTCCCGAGAATCGTGTTGATCAAGAAGATCTGCAAAGGCCTCGAGGGCAAAGAATATGTCACATTACTATCACCTTTTTTATGCATATATATTTTTCCCATGACTGCGACACGACTTCGGTAAAAATTACCTCGGGGATCTGCAAAGGAGGCATTTCCTATGGCGCTATCTGCAGAAAAACACATTTTCCGATTAAAATCCACTGAGACTTTTCTGTTCGCTCAGCTGAAGAGTAATATTCGACTCGAAAATAACAAAATAACCCGGTTTTGTCCGACAGTTGAGGCTTTTTCGAGGACACAAACCGGACGACAACAACACTTTCGGACCGACGTGGCATCACACCCTGCAAGTGTTGTTGTGTGCGAGAGACAGCCTCGTATAAAAATAAGCCACGGGAGGAAAGTACAGTGTGTCGGCTTTGCCAGGCCAGTACCTGCGGTGCCTGCTGGATCAATAGTGCATTAGCACAGAAGGCTGGAGGCACGCTAGCCGCCGGGAGGCCGCAGAGGTGGGAGATGTCCGGGCAAAAGCGAGCCTCCGTGAAGCGCCGGGGGAGTCGCACCTCCCCCCCCCCCTCCCTCTCCCCCACTCAAAGCGCACCTCGATGGGCTTGGTGTTGCGGCGCAGCCCGCCCCCCACCCCCACCCCGCTCCTCCTCTTCCTCCGCTCCCTCCTCCCTCAGGAATGGAGAGACAAGCAGGACGCCGAGTTCATAGTGAGGTTCTTTAAAATTTCATAACGCCGGGGGAGTCATGCAGATAATCTGGGAGATGGCTTTTTTTTTTTGTTCAGCCCAGGCCTTGGTGGGTTTAAAGGCGCACACACACACACACACACACGCACACTCGCGCGCACACACACACAGCACCTGTGTTATGAAGATTAATCTGAGCCATCACACCCCTGCCCTAAGTCCCTGTGGCCTGGCCTCTGCCTTTCATGTGTGAGCCCGGCTCGAAGTGGCGTGTTTGGATGATAGGAGGCCGCGGGGAGGCAGGGGCTGTCACTCGCCACTGATCACAGCATTACTAATCACAGATAAGCTGCAGGTCCCCGGACCTGCTTAACATCTGCACACCGAAGAACAGACGCAGGGAAACACACACTCGCAAATGCACAAAGGCATGGATCATAGCACACATCAGACGCATAGGGCAAGGTCACTGTGCGCTCTCTCCCTCCCTCTTTCTCGCTCTCTCTCTCCCCATCACTCTTCCCCTCTCCCCCTCTCTTTCCTGCTCCCTCCATCTTCCATCCCTACCTTATTTTCCATCCCGCTGTTCATTCAGTCCGCTCAGTGGAACGTGCCCCTCTTGTACATTTATTGCCCCGTGTCTTTTGACATTCCCCCCCCCCCCCCGCACCCTTGTCTACCCAGTCTCTACTTGTTTGGTCTCCTTCACGAAACTCGCTCGGCCATGGCCGCGTCTGCCTCAACTGTGCACCACGTTAAAGGAAAAAAACAAAAAAAAAGAGGTGGGGCGCGGGGGGGGGGAAGGGGGAGGGGGGGCGTTCTGAGGAATTTACGGCCAGCAAACAGACAGAAACCGTGACCTCCCCGCACCACAAGTCCCTCTTCCGCTTTTTCTCTTTTTTTTGTGTTCAGCGGGCAAGCAGGCGCGGAATGTCGGGAGTCTTTTCCCACGCGTCGTTATGGGGAAAATCTTCCCCTCGGCCACAAAAATGCAGCCGTTCCCATACCTCACTGACACACTAGTTTTCTCACCTCCAGACAGTGCGGGGGGGGCGGTGAGGTGATTAGTAGTCAAACCCATGTGTGACATGGCTGTGGCAAACAAACAAATAGTGACTTAACCCAACTCTAACCCGTGTGCAACCTCGGTAACAATGTTTGTCCTTTCTCTCCCCCCGTCTCTGTCTCTTCTTCTCTCTTTCTTTTTTCCAGTCGGCCCGTATGTCGGGAGGTATTGCGGGCAGAACACCCCGGGCAGGATCATCTCCTACACGGGCATCCTGGCACTGACAATCAACACCGACAGCGCCATCGCGAAGGAGGGCTTCTCCGCCAACTTCACCGTCATCGAAAGGACCGTCCCCGAGGGTGAGCCGGCATGAAGAGACAGAGAATCAAGACAAGAGGGGGATGTAGAATCAAAATCTCTTCCAGGCAGTCAGAGGAAGAGGCAGACATAGCCAGAACAAATATGGCAGAAATGAAAACCTGTACCAGTCAGGTAGAGAATCAAAATGAAATCAGAATCCATAGAGATATGGGATGGAAGGGGATTTGGATCAGATGAGCCCGGATCTAAATTGGGTAGATTCAGAAGGGTTTGCATAAGAGTTAGAGGGCAATAAAGCAACCACCAGAGGATTATTACTAAGAGTGTGAGTAAGAATGAGAGCTTGTCTGCAAGTGAAGCTACACATGATCCCGTTTTAACAAATTCCCACTCAGTTAACAGAGCTTGTGAGTTATTAAATAAACACCTCCTGCCCCGTCATTTGGGGAATGTGTTACGAGCTACAGGGCCGTCTCCCGTGGTTTACGAGACCCACGTTAACACACCGAGGGCCCAGACAGACTCCAGGAGGCGGCCACCCCACCAGAAACCACCCTTACATACTCACACACACACACACACACACACATTCTCAAACACACACAACCCTAGAGCTTTTTACATGCGGCATCATCGTCATGGGGCCCGACCCGCCGACCCCAATTTGAGAAACGCTCCGACTAAACATTTCATTAAGGAAGACGAGCGCTGCTAGGGGTCGTAAATCTGTCCACAGACCAGACCACCCCAGACACACACACACACACACACATATGCATATGCATACACACTCACTCCTTGGATGCAATAGAGATGGATGGCATTCAACAAATCTACTAATCATCTCCAAAAGGATTTTTTTCTTGCCCGTAGGGAAGACTTTGCATAATGACACACTCTAAGTCAACACACACACACACACACACACACAAGCATAATGAACACAGCGATGACTGTTGATGTCATTACTCCTTAGTTTCCTCTGAGTTACTTGAGTCGCTTTAATCACAGCTCTGAGATCAGATTACCCAAATCCACTCCTCACGTTAACCATTAAGAGGGATAGTGAAATATCGGACCCTTGATCAGTAAATACCTTAATTTATATGAGTTGCTCGGTCTTACATCACCGGCCAAGACATATCCGAGAAAGAAAGAAAGAAAGTGAGGAAATCTCTGATCTTTTTCAGTGCTCTTCCAGACTTGTACCACTTGAATCATTCATAATCCCTTTATGCATAATACACAGCGGATTTTCTCGCTTCTACATGGCAAGGGGGAACGGTACACTCTAGCTGAAAGCTGCTGATGAGAGGTGATAAGGCTTTGATGAAAAGAGGCCTTGTCTTTTATCCTTACCCCTTCTCCCTCGCTCCCTCTCTCTCCCTCCGATCCCCCTCCCCTACCGTCCCTATCTCCTCTGCTATCACCCCTTGCCTTGGTCGGTAATCCACATGGTCAGATAACCGTCTTCAGCTGCAAACAAGCACCTCTTTGTGTTTTTGTTGATTGCCATCCAGTAATCTAGAAGATGTGGGTCTGAGCAGAAAAGTTTGACAAGAACGGGCAGACTTCTCAAAAGAGAGGCGTTGATGTGAGTGGAGAGGTGCGAGACAGTTTCCTCAGCCTCACACTGAGACTGTGACACACACACACACACGCACACACACATACGTTTGCAATCGCGCATAGACACTCTCAAGCATAAACTCGCACGGTGACCCAGTGACTGAGGTGTGTTAGCAGTGCGGCAGATGGGGAGACCATCTGTGTTAGCTCATAGGCAGCAGCCACATAGCAGCTCCTCACTACTCCTCGCCCTATGCCCTCTGTGTGTGTGTGTGTGTGTGTCTGTGTGTGTGTCCACATCCACACAAGCACATGACTGCATTTTTGTGTATTTGCGAGGGGGTGTGTGTGGCAGCGGGCTCGTGACCGGAGGGGTCGCCGGATCGAATTCCCAGGCCGGCTGGGGAAAAGTGAAGGAGTAGCGCTTTCCCCTCCCTCACAAAACCCCGCCAAGGTGCCATTGAGCAAGGCACTTGACCCCCAACTGCTCCAGTGGCATCGCTAACTGGCCAACATGTCCGCATGACCGTGTGAGAGCGCACCCTCGCATACCTCCGTGTTGTTGTGGTGAAGTTATTCGGCCCCTGCCCGGGTCAAAAGATCAGCTCTTCCTCTACCTCATATCTCTCGTTTCAACCCTAACTGCAGCTCCAGAGTCTGTACGTCTGACCTCCGGGGGGTTAGAGGGGCTGAACCCCCGAGCTGACCCGGTCTCCAGTCACCCGGCCGGGGATGCCTCAGAGCGGCTGTCCCTTGTCAACACAAACAAGGGAACCCACCTCCTATCCTGGGTGGTAGGGCCATTGAGCGTGATATACGGCCCCAAAATACAGACACTAAACGTACCTAAACTCCCCCGGGAGACCGAATTGGGGTAAATATGTGCCGTGTGCGAAAAAGATAAACTGCCACAGGGAGCTGAGGGACACAGATTCAGTCAGTGGGAAAAAAAAAATGAAAGGAAGAAGCTAGAGAGAAAGTCACTTTAACGCCTAATACATTTCTTTCGTGCGGGCGTAAACTTAGCACCGCGCTGAATGTTTCATGAAGAGAAGTTTTACGCCTTAATGTAGAACACTTCCACCCTGGGTCCATTAAAGCACAGAGAGAGAGAAAGAGAAGGGGTTTACTGAGGCGTCGCTGATGCGCTGCTTATTCCGGCCACCAGAGCTGAGTGCCCTGTCGCACGGTGACTTCTCCCCAGGGACGAGCTCCGATTCCGGGGGAGCGCTGAGAACGCATGCTGGGTACGCGCCGGTGCCTCCACCGCTCAAAATGAAACTAACTATCTTTTACCTTGCCCCTCTTCTCCTATCCTCTCTCCCCTCTCTGTCCTTCTCCTCACCCCCTCCGTTCTCAGACTTTGACTGTACCGACCCTTTGGGAATGGAGTCGGGGGAGATAGCGTCGGACCAGATCGTAGCCTCGTCCCAGTACAACCCCAGCTGGTCCCCAGAGCGCTCCAGACTCAACTACTATGAAAACGCCTGGACGCCGGCAGAGGACTCTAACAAGGAGTGGATACAGGTACAGCACTACCAACCACTGTAACTTCACATGCTTTAGAAAGAATGTAAATATTACGGATTATTGCTTCAGTGGCAGTTTGAGTCATAGATGGCAGCATGGAAGAAAAAACAAACTCCCAGCAGCATGATACCGGAGGTGAGTCACAGTCTGAGGGTGTACGCGGTATTAGAAGTGACTACTGCCTGCTTGAACACAGTAGGAGTGTGTTCTGTGTTTGCCCTTCAGTCTCTGGAGGTGTAGTTTCTCCATAACGCTTCGACCAGATCCAGCAGTTCTGATGATGAATGCTGGCCTCCTGGTGGACCTCGGGGTGGTGGAGTCCTAACCTCGCAAAAATGTCCTTTGTCCACTCTCTCTGTCACTGTCGTTTCTGTCTCTGTCCCTCTCTGTCTCTGTCTTCCTCTCCTACCTGAGGATGTGATTTAGTCCAGGCATCCTGCCTAGCCACACACACACACACACACAAACACACTCGCCACATTTGTCTGCCTGTCGGCTTATCTCCACCAAGGGATCATCATCCACCTAGGGAACTTTATGTGGAAAGACTAAAGGTTTAAGTCTTTGATCCCCAGACGGGGCCAAGTCACGTATTCCAAGTCCACTTACAGCACAAACCCCCCCCAGTGACAATACCGCCAGTGCACTACCTGGACGCATTCGGAGCATGTTTGATTTACTAACCCAAAGCCTTCAGGCCTTGTAAATGCCCAGACTGTTTTTCTTTTTCTACCTTTTTTCTACACTCTTTGCTTCATCGCTGAAAAGTTTTTGGCCCCAGCATATTCCTCTGGGGGCGAATAATAGAGCTGACCCATTGCCAAATATTTGCTCGGGGAGGGCCATAAGCAAAGCTTTTCCTTTATTGCAATGAAAATATTGTCCTGAGGGCCCCCGTTGCTCCTCCAGACTAATTTAATCAGAGTTTGTGTGTGTGTTCTCCCATGCTTGTCAATGTCCATGTGTGCGTGATTTTGTGTTCTTGGCTTAGTGAGTGAGTGGGAGTGCATATTGTCCTGCAGAGGAACCCAGCATGTGTCTGAGTGGATCAGGAAGAACCATGGCCTCCCTGACCACTTCCCTTTCAGCCACATCTGACAGTGTTGTGTAAACCATTTGTCTCTCTGGAAGGAAAGTCCATCGTTTATCTTCAGATATGTGTGTTAAGGGTAACAACATATTTTTTATCAGTTGATTGCCAGTCCTTAGACACAGTTCTGCTTTCGAGTATAGATTTGAACGCTCCTCTACCCTGTTTTGCCCCTTCGTCAGCAGAAACCACAGACAAACAAGATGATTTGTTGCCACTCAAGACTCTCTCTGCTGTAGTATTGATCCTATGGAGGATTTGATTTAGCAGTAAAGTCTGAATTGTAGAGGGGACATGCTCTAATGGGCATGCTGATTTCCCAATACCAATCGGATCAAAACGCTGAACCGGGTGCCTCTAATTTCAAAGGCAGCGAAAAGAGCCAAGTCTGGGGTTGCCACATAATTTATGTTTTTGAAGGAGTGTGATGCACTTGTGCCAGGCACTCTGAGCAGAGCCCAATTATCACAAGTGTTATTAAAAGAGTGGAATTCTTCATTCCTCTTTCATTAAGCCCGTCCGCGGTGCAGCAACAAGCTCGGGCCCCCTCGCGGCACGTACAAATCATCTCAGTGCGCCGTCAGATGCATAGTAATCAATTCATTATTTATTTCATTATCATTCCCTGACTGCAATTTGAGGCAGACGGTTTTATTATTCATGACAGGCGGCTTTTTGATTCCTGGGCATTTTCCTTCGCTCTGCTTTCCATTTTTTTTGCCGAACATAATCCAGATTTGTCATCCATTTTAATGCCGCCTAATTCTAATGCATGGAGAGGAGGAGGGCAAGATGCTGGAGTCTGTGCGCTCTTCTCTGGGTAATTAGATTGGTGTGATGTGGTTCAGCATTGAGTGCTGGGTTAGCCAGGTCATTAATCAGCCCTGTGGAGTACACAGAGATGGACAGATGTCCTTTGAGGGGTTTTGTGGCTTGAAGGAGGGAGGAAAAAAGGGGCAATAATCCTTCAAAACAGACCTTCGTCACATTCTTCCTTGTTCCTTTCATATCTCCCTCCCTCTTTTTCTTCTGCGTCACTCGTCTCCTCTTCCCCTTCTTCTCCCTCTTCTTCTTGAACATTCAGCCACATCAAGGGAGAGGAAGAATTGTGCATATTATCTGCCTGCGTGAGCCATGGCTTTCTTTGAAGCCTCAGAGGATGAACAGCGGGGGCCCGTGCAGCAGGTTGCGGCAAAAATAAATGCGGGCGCACACCCAGACTCCCCACCTCACACCCCGATCCTTGCATTTATGGACTCAGCCTGGTTCCAATAGGAAAACCTGAACGATGCATAACGTCGGGGAGGAAATACCTGCATCTGCACCACACATTTGCGTCTCCGAGGGGAAGATATATATTTTCGGAAGACACGCCACAGCCTGAGACGAAAGGGTCCCTCAGGGACCATCAGAGGGAAAATCTCCAAGATGCTGAGTAATGATGAATGGCTCTGTTGAATATATTGGAGAGGCGATCCGATGGCCACCAAGAGTCACCGCAGCATCTGAATGAGGCAGGACCGGATCTCCAAGACAACCGGGTCTGTCAGACAGCCGCCATTGATCACACACACGCACGCACACACACACACACAGAGACACACACACAACATGAATAATGCACGCTGTCTTGGAGAGAGCCCAACTGTCAATACCTGAAAGCCTCTTTATCGAGCATCACATAATGGCAATATACAGTACATGTTATCCCATATGCCAGGTTGAGGTGATTTATCCTTATGAGCTTGAGTAGTTCTTGCTCTCTATAATCATATGATTTAGCTACAATGGGTCCTGCCATTATCTTCAATCTTCTTGACCAGAAGCATTATCCCTGATTATGTTATCAGTATTTATGTATAGGCCTCTATATGTCTCTGATCAACGAAATTGTTTAATCATGAGAGGAGATAGGGAGCCACGCAAGTCCTTTTTCATGTGACAGGGGATGTCTGCTTTAGTCTCGCCCGTCTGGTAGATGAAAGTCCAACACATGAAAAGCATATTGGCGTTTGTTTACAAAATATGCTCCTTTATCCCCTACATGTGATAGCGATCTCAAGGCAAAGTCAACCATTTACAGAGGAACTTATCACGGGCTAACATGAGAGTTTAAAGCGCGGGGGCATGACCCATATTTCCTCACACGGATCCATAACACTGTTAGGAAAACAGCGTTGCGAAACCTGGGCCGCTGAACAAAGATAACAGGTTGCGTTCCACCGCCTGACCGAAACCAAACGACCACTAATTGCCGACTTCCTCGCTCAAAACACCGGTCTGGCCGGCCCCCGCCGTTTATCTCCTCCGCGGTCCAGAGTGCAGGGGCTCACGTCAGACGCTAAAGCGACGCGCTCCGCCATATCCTGTTTTCTTTCTCTCCATCATCCAAATGTGCTTTCAATTACCTCAGGTCAATGAGTTGCAGAAACGTCCTCTTCATCGCTATTGTCTCTCTCCCTCCGCCGCTGTCTCCGTTCCAGGGCTTATTGCCGCGCGGAGTGATGAGTAATTAGAATATGGACTGGTAATTAACAGCAGCTTCTCAGTTGATGAAGCCGAGAGAGAGAGAGAGAGAGAGAGAGAGAGAGAGAGAAAGAGAGAGTGCACAAGAGAAGCGGAGGCTGGCATGCGACTGCCGGTGAGATCATCATCGCGGCGTACAAATGGAAACAATGCATGCTGTCTGTGCCTCGCTGCTCCCGGGGCCTCGCTCTCAATTGGAAAATCAATGGGAGGACGGAGACCCGCACTCGAGTGGAGTAGCCCAAAAGTGGGACGAGAAATCGAAAACATGAAGGATGGCATGATGTAATGAAATGAAACAGCGCTGCGTTAAGTACCCCGGGACAGAAACGCAGCTCAGCCGTAATCAGTGTCATTTTCAGCGTCTGCATTCCAGACGAGGAAACTGCCCGAGGCTCTGGAGTCAGGCTTCGTCACTAAACGGTCATCCGCAGCCCCCCCTCGTCCCGGGACGGGCTCGTCAAGCAGCTGCCAGACGTGACATACCATAAGGTCATCCTCTCTTCCGTCCCGAGCATTGTTTCTTGGTTTCGTAAACGTCACTCAGCGCATTAGTCGTGTGTGTGTGTGTGTGTGTGAATGGCGGTGGAGGTAGAGTCTTTAAGATGATTCACAAGGAAGGAAACCTCTAAATCAACATCCTTCCTCAAACAGCTGGGACTGAAACCTTTAATCATGCGACGGTACATTTCCGGCATGCTGAGCTCACACACACTTCACAGTCACACACAAACCAGGCAACCGTTTTATTTTATTTTTAGTTGTCATCCTACCTGTACACGCACGCGGCAGAGCCTCTCCGAATCATCCTTCTTTGTCAGGGAAATAGATGATCGGCGCATGGGAAGATGTGCATAATTTAATGCCACCAAAGAGGTGTTGGGGGGGGGGGGGGGGCTAAAAATAAACTGTAATTCTGGCAGGTGAATACTGTGATAAATGGAAGGTCGTGAGTAGAGCTCATAGGTCCCGCAGCGTTTGAGTAATACAATTTTCATGAACGGAGGATTAATTACACTTTAGGGTAATGGAACTCTTCAAAAAAAAGCTTCCCGCAGCAACACCCAGGTGCTGCGGGTGAAATCAGGGGATGGACTGCTGTAACCTAATTTGGAAATGCTGCATCTGTCCTTATGGTTATGCTAGAGACAGATCTCTTAAGCCACATAGCAAAGTACCTGCATAGATCAATTCACAAACAATACCACATCTCTCTTATTGTCATACAATGGATATTCTAATCAGATTTTGTATGCAAAAACCAGATGGCTGTAGCTTTATCGTCTATGTAATGTCCTTGAATAATTGCAGGCTATCTTTCTTATGACTA
Organism: Centroberyx affinis; assembly: GCF_046629955.1. Taxonomy (NCBI): domain Eukaryota; kingdom Metazoa; phylum Chordata; class Actinopteri; order Beryciformes; family Berycidae; genus Centroberyx; species Centroberyx affinis. The sequence continues at coordinate 65,129 of NW_027279635.1, forward strand.
TCCCATCCTTTGAGATCCATAAAACATTCCAAAAAGTATTGAAATAGAAGGGTCGGGCCTCTGTCTCTGTCAGCCAGCTGCTCTTTGACTCTGGAACACTTAGGAGAGTTCCCTCCTTTTTCACCATCAGCATTTCTCTTGTTGTTGTTTTTTGGTGAGGGAAAAACGAATAAACTCATTCCCCCCGGAGGCTTCGGTTATTCACTCAGCAGCCCACACACACACACACACAGATGGGAAGCTATTTTTCCCCCCACAGTCGGGGGAAGGCAGAGAAATGGGTAAAAAAAAAAAAAAAAAAAAAAAGTAAAGTATTTTGGTAAACTTCTCCCAGAGTACGGATTGTTCCATACAACTTCCCTGGCAACTCAATTATAAGCCAATCGAGCAGCGAGAGATGGAGCTTTTGCAGCCCTCTGTGTTTCTCGAACACACCCCCCCCCCAACCCCTCCCATCCCCGTCCCCTATAAACCGCACGTCTCCTCGCTGCGCCCACACAACAATGACTCCAGCTTCCAATACATATCATGTGGCCTTGTTGTACATCTGACTCACACAGCGGGGAGACAATGCACTGAGTAACGGATAGACTTCGCGATCACGCCCCTCAGCTGTCGGCGCTGTCGGCGGATAATTGGGAAATTAACTCGTCAAACTTGTACAAACACAGCACAAATACATAAACACGCTGTCTGTCTGTCATTCCCCGCCGCTCATTGCCACACACGCCCGACGCGGTGGATTTCCGCACGCCGCTCTAATTGCGCGCACACCAGGCTTTAACGGGCCGACGCTACAAGCCCGAGCACGACTAATTCTTTTTCTGCCTTTCCGGTTTCATTAGCCCGCGAAACGACTGGAGCCGTGTACGCCGGGCTTGTTTTGCGAGGCACAGGGCTTTTTGAGTCATCGGTTGTGCCTCACAACGACAGGAAGGTAGAGAACAGCCAAAAGCGCACGCACACACACACACACACACACACACACACACACACACCTACACACACGCACACACACACACACACACACACACACACACACACACACACATTCCGGACCGCGTCGGAATCGAAAAAAACTCCTCAGAGACAAGGACACATCGGAGTCCCGCCCGCGTATCGGCCTCCCGTTGCTTTATGGAGAGTTTCGGAGAAGTGTGCGTGATTTCTTACCCGACCTGGCATGTTTATGGCGCAGGGTGTGTGTGTCCCTCCAGATATGAGTTACCGTGCGCCAGCGTGCCCCGGGAATGTATAGTGTCATTTGTCTATAGGCGGGGCATCGGTCCAAAACGCACCCTCCCCCGCTGGAGATTTAACAATACAGTGGATGCGGGACAGACACCGGCCTCGTTCTGTTAGATCAGCAAAGTCTCAAAATACATCCCTTTACATGCGGGCGTGGGAGTCATATTAAATCACCCTTTTTTCACACAGTGATTACAACACCCATTAGGCATGATTCAGCCTTTCAGGCGATGAGCGAAGATAGATGACGAGCCATTTATCATCTGGTAGCGTTGTGTTTTTGCCTGGGATCCGCTCTCTGTGCTCGGCTTGCGATTTTCTAAATGTCGGTTATTGGTTTATATAGGTCAGCTAAGGCTGTCCGGCGGCTCAGGGCTAAAAGAAGTCCCACTAGTGATCATTATCCCGGCCTGTTTGTTTTCAGTGCGGTCTCTGCGGTGTAGGAGCGGGCCGTGCTTTACATCCAGACGTCCTGGCAGCCTGTCTTCTCTCCCTGACCCGTGTAACCCCCCGGTCTGTTAGCGCAGGCCCGGCCTCCTTCCCCTGCCTGTAACAAGCAGCCATTAATAAATCATGCTTCGCTCATTAGCCAGGCCCTGTTATCAACCCGTGTCTGTGAAATTGATCTAGTCTGCTCTCTCTCTCTCTCTCTCGTCTTTCTGTGCTCTCCTCCACAAGAGACCCCGGCGTTCCTGTCCTCCACGTCCTTCCAGGCGTCACTGTCAGCCGCTTGTTTTTCCTCCCGTCTCTTAGCTCTCCCCTTCGTCTCCTATCGTCTCTTCTTTCCTCCCCTCCGCACTTCTCGCCCTTTCCTCTTTCCTCCCCCCCCCCCCCCTTCTCTCCTCTCATCACATCCCTAACTCCGAAGTAGGGCTCGACCAATTTGGGCTTTTGAAGACCGATACCAATGTTTTTGAAGCTGCTGATACGCTATATCTTTAAATTTGAACATTTTCAGGCCAACAAATTCCAAAAAAAACTACAAGTATTCAGTGTTTCCATAGGACCATAGGATTTTATTCTTGGCAGGTTGGAAAAGCCTGTAAAATACCTATTCAGTGGTAGGGGAATTAACTCTGGGATAGAGCTGTAATAAAGAATTATTTTACAAAAAACGTTATGGGACAAATGTGCAAAGAAATAAGATTTTATTGCAGGTTTTACAGACTGTTTTAATGGAGATGTGGTCAGGAAGGAACCTCCATCATATTAGAGGTGGACAAGACTGATTGGCCAGAGCAGATTTTTAATAAAAGGCCAATAAGAGCCCAATACAGTATATCGACAAAGTGATTTATCGGTCCAACCCTACTCTCTCCAATTCCCGACTCTCGGGTTCGGAGACCGCAAGGTGAATCGGAGCGCCGGCTGCCATATTGCTCAGATGACTGTTAATGTACTCATAAGGTGGGCCGCTCGATCACTCAGAAATGAAAGTGAATCCTGCAAAAAGACGATGGGCGCGGCGCAGCCAATAAGAGAGAGCACTCAGGAGTGTTCCCAGTTAGCCCCGGCCACTCAGTGCATTCCCACAGGCTCTTCTTCTCCATTACGCCTAATGAGACCCAATCAGGGAAGACCCTCCCAAAGGCCAAGTCTTCCCGTTCGACCGTTTTAGTATAAGCCTTTTCAGTAAGCCGCGCTGTCATTGGTCCAGATTGGAAAGGAGTCAGACCGGCCATTTGAAGCGAGACGTTAAGGACCCGCCTGGCCTAATACATGCCAGTATAGGCCTCACTGCCATCCGCCAGGCTTTTCCCATCCAGCACTGGCACATATAGCCGTTTACCCAACAGAGAGGAATTCATCTGCTGCGTTATTAAATGGGAACCGTCTGAAGCGGAGGGGATTTGATTTTGTCTCTATTTGCGGACCTAAAAGAAATCTGGGCCTTACTCAGTAAGCCCCTTGAGCCTATAGACAGGAACAAAAGTATTCTGTGTCTCTCCGTGTGACTCTTTCTGTTTTTTTTTCTTTCCCTCTCCATCCATCCAAATCCTTTGAGTGGGCGAGAGAGAGGCAGAGAGAGAGAGAGAGAGAGAGAGAGAGGGAGGAATGGCATGGAGAAGCCTCATTCATTGCCCCCATCTGTTTAGATCTTTTTTACTTCTGGAAGTGCAAGGCGAACTTGAGGAGAGGAGTGACCGGGGGCACTGTGGCATGCAGATGTTCCTTCCCCCGGCTCTTTGCTCTGAGTCATTAAGTGTGGTATATATAAGGCTGGCAGACAAAGCTATAGCTGGCTCTGCAGGGGCCGTATGGTTTTAACATGCTGGAGCTCCAGTCGGCTCGGGCCGGTTTTGGAAGCAGATCTCCTTCCCCCGGCTCTCGCATAAAGGATTTCACTGTTGTCATTCTTCCTTACGCACCCTCACACACCGGTATTCTCCTGGATTCAGTAATCTCCCCAAGACCCCGGTCATCATCCATCAGAGGCCGAGCCCCCGTCTCAAAGCCGACATCAAAGCCCCCCGTCTCTCATCGTGATCCGAAGAGCCCGTTCCCACCGACGCCCCGGCTTCCTCCGCACGCAACGCCATTACTCCTCATTAACGTCAGCTCTAACACTCGTTAAACAGCAGCCGCGCCGCTTCGGACGCTTCAGAGGAAGAGTCGGTATTCTCTTAAAAGCCCTCCAGTTTCATTTCTCACTCACACGCACCCCGCCCGCTCTTTTCCTCCGTTATGGATGGAGGGATGGCACGGCGGGGTTAAGTAGCCTTCCGCAGAGGTCAGAGGGAGACGATTTGTTTTTCGCTGGTGACTGGAAATATATGTGTGTGTGTGTGTGTGTGTGTGTGGGTCCCAGTAGGCCCCTAGCCAAGCCCTTGCAGTTAGACAGGCGTGGAGGGCCACAGACTGCACCGTTAAAAGGATTAAGAGCCAGTTGGAAGGCTATTCTTACACTTTGAAGTTTCGTATAAACAGAAGAAAGTGTGGCACATTGAAGGGTGTGTGTGTGTGTGTGTGTGTGTGTGTGTGTGTGTGTGTGTCCTGACAGTGGCGGTCATGGTGGTGAGCAGGCGTGATGGTTGGCAGACAGACACTCTGCTCCTTTACCAGTTCTGATGCAAACCAGTGTGTGTCTGCTCAGCATCTCAGGCAGTTCTGAATGCAGCACACACATACAGAACACACACATATACATTATATAAATGCATGAGCACAGAAAACACACACACACACACACACTGCCTGACCCTATTGCCTCTGGCTGTCTGCTTGTGAAAATATAATAGCCCTCCTGTAATGCACTGCAGTTCATGATTACTTTATAAAGCCCCTGCATATTTTAAACCTGCAATATTTGATATTCAATCTGTATCTCTCTTTCCTCTTGGCCGATTTTGATAATGTGATCGCGGGCTCCGTTCTATTCAACATTCACTTTTATCCAATAAGCTCTTGTCTCCCATCTCAGGAAATTAAGTTGTCATCCAGTGTCTCTTTCATTAATGCGAATATCATTTCATTGCTCTGTTTATTAAATTCCAGGCAGTGGCTGATGAGGCTATGGCCAGAGGTGACTCCAATAGCAGAGTTATATTTTTAACTCTCCAGCTTGTCAGTACATTATTAATGGGGATCCTGCGTTGAACACCTTTTTCTTTTGCGCAAATTATTCATGTGCGTGAACAGGCAAAAGCTTTATATTTCTAGTTCTTTAAGTTTCTTCTGCACTTTAAAAGGGAAAATCTCCTCTCTCTGTAGGTGAAATGTAAAATTCCTCTCCGGCTGCTTGTGCTTAACTCTCTCTTTTGTCTTTGCCCTCCTCAGGTGGACCTGGGGTTCTTGCGGTTCGTCTCGGCCATCGGGACCCAGGGCGCCATCTCCCAGGAGACCCGGAGGACCTACTTCGTCAAATCCTACAAAGTGGACGTCAGCTCCAACGGGGAGGACTGGATCACTCTGAAGGAGGGCTCCAAACAGAAGGTAGGAGAACAAGGAGAAACTGTCCTCTCTCCCCCTGCTTCCTTTCAATTCAGTCTATTCCTTGACTCTGGTTGGGAAATGGCTTTGAATTAGCCAACAAGTCAGAAAGTCACTCTCCTAATGAGCAGACTGGGTACTAACAGTCACTTATTTACCAAACATTAGATCAAGCTTTTAAGTGGACTAAGGCTTAATAACATAATCTCTAGGCTCTGACTAACGAGGCTAATAATTTGCATTCCCTCTCTCTCTCTAAAGTCACAAGATGACAGACCAAGGTAGAGTTGTCCCTAATTAGTTTAGGCGGTCAGTGGATACATAAACTTGTAATTCACTGCAAAGTCATATATATATATGTATATATATATACATATATATATGTATATATATATATATGAATCATATTTTTCTCTTGTGTGTCTCTTGTGTATCTTGAAACAAGGTAGAATAAGTCAGATCACTTCACAAGTATATTTTGAAATGATTTGATTAAAAAAAAATGTTGAAACCAGTTGATCTGCATTGGAAATAAGCAAAATCATCCAATGCTAGATAAACTAACTTTTTTAGATGGATACAGTTGTTTCCAGTATACAATCTGGATGCAGTCTCCATTCCTAAATAAGACTATGGAAGCAGGGACTAGATAAACCCTTTGATGTATTTCTGTGCATGTCCCGCCGCCCAGTGACTGTGTCACAGAAACCACCCGTGCAGATGTACTGCACTTGGAATGTCCCATTTCAGTACAGCAGCCAGCTGACTTGAATTGTGGTTTGGTCCATGTTCCCTTTGAGCTCAACAAAAGGGGGGAATACCCTGCTATATGTACTTGAGTCTCCGTCTCGCAACATGCAATTATGCACTTTACTTGGTATGGTAATATACCCACTGGTTGTGTGTGAGTGGATGGTATTTACAGCGCTAACGCAAGACTGCAGTAGCCATCAGGAGGGGGGATTTTGTGAGGAATGTAGCCTCTGTTTTGTGTCAGGCACCCGTCAGCTTGCCTTAAACGAAAAGGGGGACAACAAAAGACTTGATCAACAAGAGTTAAAGGGATGAGGGATAGAGGTAAGAATCAGGTTGTCATGTTTGAGCAGCTGCTAGAGGTGGGTCCAGGAGAGAGGGAAAAGAGGAGGAAGGAAAGGGAGGGAGGGCACGCTTGACCGGAGCGTGACAGGCTGTAACCATCGATCGCTGATCAGCCCGTCAAACAGAGCAGGTTTTGTCCATCTGTGCTGCTCTGGAGGCCAAACAGCCCCCGCTCTGCCTTTCTCTGTGGGTGTCCAAAGGGTCATGGAGGTGTGTGTGTGTGTGTGTCTATTTGACAGTCCTCAAGTTGCGTGACATGTAAATACCACAGGGGCGTTCTTGAGTGAAAGAGTGGCACAAAAAAAAAGAAGTTTTCTATAGCAAAAGAGCGTCCAAACAGCCGTGTTTGTGCTGCTGTGTACACACCCCCCCCAGGCCTGATTCTTTTATGGTCTCTCCAAAGTACACAGTCCCTTCTGCAAAGTGGCGGCTTAAAGGTGCCGTGGAAAGCCCGGCGCTGTGTGTGTGTGTTTTTTTTTCCGGGCTCTAAAGTGCTTTTGTGAGGAGTGGGACCATTTGCTAAATGCTGAGCCTGCAGTTTGGAGCCTTAGCGCGGCTCTGGAAAAAAGCCATTTTATAGTCGGCGAGCGGAGAGGAGAGGAGCCTCGGCGTGACATTTAAGAGAGTGGATGACTTTGTTGCAGGTCCCTTAGTGGCGTGGCTGACAGGTATTGCCCTGGGACTGGGCTGCAGAGGGCCAGGCAGGCAGGCAGCACGGACTAATGGCTCAGCCCTGTTTGCCGTTTCAGCGCCCCGGCCCGCTCCAGCCCAGATTAGCTGAGCTGGAGAGTGATGGTCACCGCACTGTCCCTCTCTCTCTCTCTTTTTTCTTTCTCGATTTCTCTCTTGCTCTCATTTTCCTTCATCACCTCTCCATCTCCCCCATCTCCTCCCATCTCTCTCTCTGTATCTGTCTGTCTATGTGTCCATCCCCGCTCCTCTCAGGGGGTAAACACAGCTGGACTCCTCTGTGCCCCCGTAGCCACTCAGCGGGCGAGGTCAGCGGGTCGCACGGTCACCGATGTGATTCAATTACTCACAACGAGCTGTGAGGGACTGCGGGGAGTTGTTCTGCTGGGTGGCCGGCCTCCTCGTACGGAGCTAGTAAACTGTCAGCCGACCCCAGGGGAGGAACAGTGACATCTCTGACCTTTAACCAAGACACTGCAGTAAAACTGTGAGCAGATCTGAGACAAGAGGACAGGAAATGGGGGCATCATGAGCCAATCTGGTCTTGTCAGTGTTACTACATACCGCCTCTGGTTACACAATCACAGGTCATCGTCTGTTTGTGCTGCAACATGTGGTGCGATAGGAAATGCTCTGAGATAATGTGGAAGCAATCACTCACAAGTAATCACTCCAGAGTTTATTAGCATTGGAAACAAGTGAAATTATGTCACGGCATTTGCAGATTTTTTTCACTTGTTTTAGGAAAAATATGATTTGAGACTCATCATTAGATTAAATACATATGTATACTTTCTGAGTTGCATCTTCCACTGCCTCGGCTTTCTCTCTCTGTGTTTAAGGCTCTCTCCCTGTGTCTCCGCTCAGCAAATTCTGTCAATAATTAAATTTTCTTCTGCCTCCTTCGCAGGTTTTCCAAGGCAACACCAACCCGACGGACGTTACCAAGACGATGCTGCCCAAACCCACGCTGACGCGCTTCGTCCGGGTCCGTCCCGTTACCTGGGAAACAGGCATCGCGCTGCGCTTCGAGGTGTACGGCTGTAAGATATCAGGTTAGCGCTGCTGAGACCCCTGCTGATACATACCTACACACACTCCAGCTCTGTGTTTTATCGAGCCTGCCACTGAAAACACCGTTACCAGCTAGTTTCCAATTAAACACGGGCCAATTTCGAATGCACTCACCAGATGAGATTATACTCAAAATAAAAAGGGATCATTTCTGCTTGTGTTCCTTTGTGCCGTTGGTTTGACTCCTTTTCTTGTTGCAACCTGGCTGCTATTTCCCCTCCTGGCCCCAGCAGCAGAAACACCTTACCTCTGTCAAGCATGAGAAGCTAGCTGTCTATGAGAGTCCTTCCTCTAAGGCTAAAGCAAGCTGCTACATAATGGAGGAGTGGCACATGAAGGGGGGGATTACGTATTTATGTTACCTGATGTTTAGATGTACCTCATTCAATATGAATGGAGCCAACAGCTGGCAGGCACACAAGCAGAGCTGGGGCCTTGTGGGCTGTATGCACACATGCTCTCTCTCTCCCTCTCTCTCTCTCCCTCTCTCTCTCTCTCTTTGTGGTCTATCTCCTCTCCCTCCCATCCCTCCAAAGTGCCAGCTCCCCTGCTGGTCTGGTCCCACCCTCCTATCCAGCCCCAGTCTGCTGTCTTCTGGCTATAGAGCTTTGGTTGTGGCAAAAGCTCATATCATCTCTGCCTCTTTGTCAATACTGTTATTTTAATGAGAGGGGTGGGTGTGTGTGTGTCTGTGTGTGTGTGTGTCTGTGTGTCTGTGTGTGTGGTTCACTTTCATCTGCGCGTGTATGTTTGTCAGCACATCTGTCTGCGTCTCTATGGGTTTATGAGCATGTGTATTGAATGTTTATTAGTGTTTGCGCTGTGGTGCAGTGTGCATTAGGCACAGCATTGTGTTTGCATGTGTGTTCTTATACTTTTTTAATTCTTGTGAGGAAAAAAGGATTATCACAAGGACAGAGAGATGAAGAAAATCCTTTTTTTGGTCCTCACTTCTACAAGGGTTTAGCGGAGGATTAAGAATTGGGTTTAGAGTTTGTAAGGTCACATCCATGTAGTGTTGCGCAGTCACACATGACATACGTGTAGCTGTGCATGTCAGGGCAGAGGGCATTGTGGTTACAGCAGGGTTACAGCTGGGGCGTGTGTTTTGGGCTGACGACCAGACCGCTGCACAGAGCGTAAACACATCACAGGAACGGAGGCACCGCAGGGCCTCCGCGGTGACGTCAGCACCCCTTGGTGCTCTGAAGACACTGCCAGCTCCAGTAGATGCTGGCGACACAGTCAGGGAGAGAGAGAGAGAGAGAGAGAGAGCTGTGAGGCGCTTGAGTGCCGCATAAACTCCTTGACTCACTCCGTCCTACCTTGAATTATGAATCCCTGAGACAAGAAATTCAAAAAGAGCTTCTGTTGAAAGAAGCACTGAGAGCTTTTTAATGTCTCGTCGCTTTTTTCTGAGAGACGCTGCCATGGTTCCAACCGACCAAAAAAACCGCATTGAAAAGCCTTAGACAGAAAAGGCTTGACATGAAACAGTGAGGGTGTAGAGCTGCAGGATGGAGAGCTAGACTTCAGAGGAAAGGCGGAGGTAGACCCCAGAATGCTCCAATATGTATTTGGTAAATCATTCTGGTCAGCGCCACGTGTGTCGCGTGCCTCTGCCGATTCATGCAGCTACTCATTAATAACCCCCACCCGCCCTGTTGTTTGTAAATAAGCCAGGGTGTGTGTATGTGTGTTTGTGATCCACCGCCGATGCTCCACCCAAACCCTCATCTCTTGAGTATCACCATCAACACACACACACGTGTTCCTCTGGGTGTGTCGTTGCGTGCGTGCCATCCCTAACCTTCTCCGATCGCAGCTGAAGTCCATTAACAGCTCCAGATGACCCGGGGAGTTCACCCGGTGTCTAAACCCAGATCGCTCACACACACACACACACACACACACACACACACACACACATACAATCTCACTCACACACACCTCTCTTTCATATCCCCCCAACATCAAAGGCGGTCAGTGTGCAGTGGAGTGCCTTAGCTTTGCTCCGCCAGGGGCTAGCTCCTCTGATCACACTCAAACAGATCTTGGCAGAGGACGAAAGAAAGAGGGAGAAAGACCCTGAATACAGAAGAGAGTCTTCCGCACCGCCAGCGTTTGTTCCTCGAGTTCGGATTTGGACTCTTCTACTCCTCGGAGAGAAGCGCAGGACCAGGGATTCGTCTCACGGGCCTGCATAGGAGCTGTTTAAGATAACCAGAGAGGGAGACGCGTCTGAATGAGGCCTTGTTCTCCGAGTCTTCGCTCTTGTTTCCCAGATGCAGTGACCCTATTGAGTCCTGCAGCGGTACAGTGCACACTTTGTCTCACACAGACACAGAAGATGTGGCCAGTTTTATCCCTCCGTGGGAGCCAGATAGTAAATATGTTATTACTTACTACAGGTCCTAGACTCAGTGTCTTCGGTTTAAGTGGAGGAACATGTTTAGAGAGAGAGAGACAGACCAGAGACAGGCACTCAGGCATATCAGATTTACCGCAAATACAAGCTGCCGACTGGGAAAAACCTCCTAGTGGTAATTGCAAGTACGACATGGGGGACTCTCCCACTTGGTCTTTCAGAAGAAGATAAGAAGAACAAGAATGAACAAGAATGAGCGCCACAACAATTGGCCTCACGATGGCCATAGTGGATGTGGCCATTTTGAATTTTAAACAAGAACACTTCCAAGTTGTAGCAACAAGACGTCACCCATTCTTCCACTGATATGAAATGAATGTGGCATCATATAACGGTTCAGTTACACTCTCGATATGCAGGGATGTGATCAAGACTCTAAGAGCAGGAGGAAAAAAAAAAGAAAACAGCTGTCTCCCTTTGGAAATGAATGGGAGTCATGTGTCCAAGAATGCTGAAAATGACAGAAAATTAGGATAGGATAGGATCGGGAAAGGTAGAATAAAAGGAGGAGAAGAAAGCGTGGACAGGAAACAATGAGGTGTTAAAAGACACGGTCCCACTGATGTTGACAGCTGTGGAGCAGAAGGTAGATGAGTGCAGCAGTAGAGAAATACAAAGAGAAGTGTGTGTTTGTGTGAGTGTGCGTGTGTGTGTGGAGGGAGGAGGGGATAAGGGAGATGAAAAGAAAAGCACTCCCAGAATGCAGGAGGTGGAAGCACCAACCGAGAGGAGGGTTTTAATTGGCTGCCTAGAGACAATCGCTTCAGGCACAGGAATTAGTATGCACGAGATCTACAGAGAGAGAGAGATCACAGCAACATCACAAAGAGATGCGGGAATTGTCCTCCTCACTTTGACTTTCACCGTCACTCTCTCTCTCTTGCCCCCATATGAACCTCAAACTCGCCAAAGCAGACTTTTGGCATGGTAAATGATGTTGAATATCAAGCCTTTGGATATAGATCAAGCCTTTGGTTGCTCGTGCATATCTCATCCCTGCAGGTTTTCATTAGTTCTTATCAAAAACGAACAAGCTAACCCCCCCCCCTCCCTTTCCTTCCTCTTTCAGAGTACCCGTGCTCAGGCATGTTGGGCATGGTCTCGGGCCTGATCACAGACTCCCAAATCACGGCGTCCTCCCATACGGACCGGAGCTGGGTGCCGGAGAACGCCCGCCTGCTGACCAGCCGGTCAGGGTGGACCCTGCTGCCCCAGCCCCAGCCCTTCACCAACGAGTGGCTGCAGGTGGACCTGGGTGAGGAGAAGCTGGTGAGGGGGATGATCATCCAGGGAGGGAAGCACCGCGAGAACAAAGTCTTCATGAAGAAGTTCCGCCTCGGCTACAGCAACAACGGCTCCGACTGGAGGATGGTGCTGGACGCCAACGGGAACAAGCCAAAGGTGAGAGCAGCAGAGGGTCGGACTCGGCTCGGTTAGCCAACCATTTCTTCTGTCATGCTGTTTTTCCTGTACCAGAAAATGGCTTGGCTTGTACCATAGTAGAACCCTTTATGATGCTGGAAAGGACCCTTGCACAATGCCTGAAATGTCCCAAATCAGCAGTGTTAAAAGAACTTTTTAAGTGACACACTGGGTTTTATATTCTTTTTTTATTTTAACAAATCAGAACCACCATAACAACTAAACAAAAAGAACCCGAAGGTTCTCCTTTGTAATGTAGACAAAATGAGGGAGGGAAGTAATGGTGTGGTTTCTAACAAAAGCCAAAAAGTAGGTATAACATTTTACCCTCAGTGTTGTGGAAAATTATTTGAATGCATTCTTCTAAAAAAAAGTCTCTCAGATACGCACCAACATTGATTCGGATTATGGCGCATTTAGTCAATTTTCGCAGGAGCGTTGCGCCCGGCAGTTGTGAGTCATTCAGCAGTCATTGCGAGTCAATTTCAGCAGTGCTTTGAATCACATTAGGATAAGCATCTCGAGACGTCTCCCCGAGTCCTTTCCCGGTTCCCTCTCTCTTTGATTTGTATTCTGCACAGCACACACTGTTCAAGCACTTTCAGTGGATAGTGAAACCTCTCCAGAGAGGAAGGAGGGGTGAAGGGAGGCAGGGGGAAAGGAGGGGAGGAGAGGGGAGAGGAGAGGAGAGGAGAGGAGAGAACGTGCAACACAGAGAAGCAACCCCAGATTTATCTGCCGGTGTTGTTGCGCTTTGAACACGTCACGTGTACGCAAAGACACAAAGATTTCATACAAGCACACACACAACCATACACACCTCCAAGAAGTGCGGCAAGAGCCCGTCCCCAATTACAAGCGTCCCTGACAGGGTATAAATCTGATCCAGATGGCCTGATGGTTGATTTATGAAGGGAGCCAGGAGGATCCATATCCCCCTGTCCTAGTTAGCCGCCTCTCTCCCCTTTCTCCTTGCCTAAGAGGTTCCCAGCATCCAAGGCGAACCAGGCTCCTTCACGTGATCACACCCATTAATCCACTTCCATCAATCCTCCATCTCCTCCTTCGCCTGCTTCTCTCTCTCTCTCTCTCTCTCTCCTTTCCCCCCTTTTCCTCCTCTCGTTTTTCATTTATTCCTCCAGTAGAGGAGGATCTGAGGCAGAGTGGAAGGAGTTGAAGTTGCCTTTGACAGAGGTATATGTCATGCTGTCTTTGCCACTGGCCCCCTGCGTCAGTCGCCTAAGCAGTGCTTTAGATGTCAGCAAGACGAGAGAGATCTGGTCATCTTCTGTTGTTTCCCAACATCCTTCTATCTACCCGCCACCCGCCACCCCCCCCCGCCCTCCACCTCCACCCCTCTGCTGGTTTTTCAGAAGGCAGGAATAAGTCTGCCTCGGGGTATCTGCGTTTGGAGAACTATATCAGTCAAACTCGCGACTGCAATGACATTATCTGCAATATTGTGCTTTATGTCTTTTTTTTCCACTCACTCTACTCTTTCCTCTCTCTCTCTCTCTCTCCTTCCCTCCTTTTCCTTGTCAGATATTTGAGGGGAATATGAACTACGACACTCCCGAGCTGAGGACGGTGGAGCCTCTGCTGACCCGTTTCGTCAGAATCTACCCGGAGAGGGCCACGCCTGCCGGGATGGGCCTGCGACTCGAGCTCCTGGGCTGCGAGATCGAAGGTACTGGGACCTCATTTAGGCCTGCTATTAGAATGCGATCCGGGTGATGACCCATCTGATCACGCTCTTGCATTCACACCAAGTATTTATATGAGTTCTCGTTCACATTTCCACCCTCGGCCTCTACCCAAGTTGGCGACATTTCTACCCCACGGTGATGACATTTCTACTGACGCAATTACCCACGATGAAGTTTCCACCCATGGCGATGACATTTATACCTGCGATGACAACATTTATTATTATTTTATTGTCTGATTGCGTGTCTTGCATCACTTAGGCACAATACACTCATTCACGGAACTGCATGTGCCTGTATACACATCTGACATGCATGATAACACGTGTCTTTGCGCACACACAGACACGCACAGGTGAGCCATCTATCATCCAGGGTAATGACATGTGAGTAAGTAGCGTGCACTTGATGCCTTTGCCCTGCTCGGGGGGTATTTAAAGATGTGCGTGAGGATTCCCTATGTTGAGCCAACAGCTGTCCAGCTCCTGCTCTTTATCCCTACAAGGGACAGTTGTCTTGTCTCCCCGTTACATCAAAGCAGCCCCCATAGCAGAGCCACTCCTAGAGGGGATCAAATGAAAGCCCACCTGGCCCAGTAGGATTATTGCAGCCTTGCCCCCATCACACTCATCCCAGCTCCTGCCCGTCTTTCTTCTTTCATAGGACCGCACGCACACTTAAAGTCTACGCGGCACTCTCGCTATCTCTAAAATTACCCCTATTTTTTTTTCCTCTCTCTTTATCTGCCGCTCTCTCAAAGCTCATCTAGAGTAGAAACAGCTCAGCGATATAAGAGTGTGCTGTAGCGGGCTAGCCCTAAGTGGATTTACATATTGGATTTCAGGGAGGCGGTGGGCCCATTCCGTTGTAAGCCTCGTGGACTCCCACTGGGAGCTTTAGTCAGATGATAATGCTTGTTTTCAGTGTTAATGCCAAACACACACACATACACACACACAGAGCAACCGCAATCACCCTGCCAAACATGTGGTTACAGGCATGTATACACAATCACGCACATACGCAGGTGCTTGTACTAGTACAGTGTGTGTGTTTGTGTGTGTGTGTGTGTGTGTGCCTAGCCATAGTAGGAGGGCTAAATCCTCATTTCTGTGCGGAGCTCCCCTGATGCAGTGCTGACCCCATCCCTGACCTTCCCCACCCTGAATCTGACAGAGGCTGATCTGCCTCATATTTCATCTAGCAGAGGGAGAGAGAGAGGGAGACCGCTGGCTCACACACACTCTCTCTCTCGCACACACAAGAACACACAGTCACGCATACATTTTTCACGCATTTTTTTTTTACCTCTATCTGTCTCTGCCTTTCTCTCTCCCTCCCTCCTTCCCGCCTCTTCCTCTTTGCCTCCCTCTGTACTGGGGAAGCCCGTTCATTACTTCTGTCAGCGTAAACACACACAAACACACACACACCGCAGGACGGCTGTGTGGCAGTGGAGCGTGGAATGGCTCTCGGGCCCTGCCCACATCCAAGTGTAGCGGGCCATAATGATAGGCCGCTGTGGCAGCCAGGGGCCCTGCCTATAGCCAATCCCAAGCCCTGTTTCTCCATCTCCAAGCATCAGCCGCCCAAGCCCCAAGCACCAGGCTTTAGCTTCAGCTCTATTTATACACCCAAACCTCCACAGCTTGATAAAAGGAGGGATGCTAATAGCTCAGGCCCAGATGAGGGCCCAGATTGAAACCAATTTCATGACAGTGGGAGGAGCACGCCAAGCTTGTATACAGTTTTGGGGGCGTTTTCACACCTAGTTTGTTTTGAGCTAGTTATTTCAAACTTAGTTCAGCTCATTTGGCCATATGCGAACACAGCAAGCGCACTCAAGACCTTGTTCAGAGGGTGGTCTTGGTGCATTTCCAAATGAATCCAATGAGTGCTTCGTTTTGACTGAGAATGTGATCAGACAGTGATCTGACCCAACTACAGGAACGGGATACGATGTAAATGTGATGATCCACAAACGTGCTTGAATTTTTTCCATGTGAAATGGAATTGTACCAATGCGTAAAAGCAACAAAGTATCAACTCATCTCCTACAAATCCTATGTCAAGGCATCTATCACATTTAACGTTTCACCTGAATTTTAACCTATGTCGTCTACTCTCTCTCTCTCCTTCTCCCTCTCCACAGCTCCCACTCTCCCTCCTACCACGCCGATTCCCAGCACCACTCCGTCGGACGAGTGCGACGACGACCAGGCGAGCTGCCACAGCGGCACAGGTGATGACTACGACGTGACAGGTGCTAACATCGCCCTCATGAGACTGCAACCTTAACTAACTAAACCCCCCCAACCCTCAACCCCCTACACAACCCATCTCCTGCCCTGGCTCACACTCAATCTGCTCCTCTTGATTTGATACCACCGCCGCTGCTCTCCCCAGCCTCACCGCTCTCTGCCCCCCCGCTCGATTCGATACCGCAACTAATCTGCCATCTACCGTGCACGCTCGGGAGCACACGTGCACGCGCCCGTGTGTGCACGCTCACATACACACAGGCGGTCGCGGCTCTAATTACCTGCACCTGTAGCCCTCCTTCCCCCTTCACCATCCATCCCCCTTTTTACCTCCACCTCTGCACAGTCACAGGAGAGGATTATCTCACTTGCAGCACAGATCGCACACACACACACACACACCTGCTTCTAAATCTAACTAACTCCAGCCGGATCTGTCCCCCTCCCCTTCCTTTCATCTCTCACCTGCCTTGTCCTCCTCCTCCCCCTTCTACCTCCTCCTCTTGGCCTCGTTCCCCACTAACCCAGTAACCCTCTGAGCCTGCGCCGCTGCCTGCACTCCCCACTAACCAGCAGTCTCCAATGAAGAGCATGGCACCGTCTCAGTCACATGTTTAGAATGTATTGCTTAAGTGCTTGACGGGGGATATACATAGAAAGGGGAAATGTATCCACTGGCACCTGTCAGAATGAGGAGATAAGGCATGTGTTGATGAGCCAATCCTAGCTAGCATGGATAGATTCAGTGCATGGGTTTATTTACTGAGAGTGTAGAGGCTAGACTCTACGCCAGGCTAGGCTAACTGTGCTAATGTGTTGCATTGTGGCAGGTGGCACCACGATGCCAGAGACCACTACTGCTGAAGTGGACACCATCCCAGGTGAGCATTTTTCTCAGTTCTCAATACAATAGACGGTGCATACAATTTAAACCTATGCCTTTTTTCATCATGGATTACTCTCACTTCATCTCACTATAATAAATGTGGATTGTTGCACGCCAATCAGAGCGACTGTTAAAATGCCAAGGTTTGTTTTGTATTCATTTCCATGGATTTATACAAGATCATACCATAGTTAATGATTGCCAGCTCAAGCCGGGCTCTGCTGTGATGTGTGTGTGTTATTAAAGCTGATGATATGGACCTGAGAGGCTCCGGCTGACAGGGTGAGGGAGGTTGCGTGATGCAGGCCTAGCTGATGATTAGCACTGGGGCTCTGCTGCTGCCTTCTCAGCATAATCACTAATCACTGGGCCGACACAGACACACACATATACACACACGCACACTACACAGGAAAGCACGATGCAAATGACCATAGGAGATTAGGTGTGCGTTCGGGCACATGCACGGGCACAAATACACACACACGCAGACACAAAGACACACACATAGCGCTGTCTCCTATAGTGAGCTGATGAGGCAGCAGCCAGCTGAGAGGCTATGCCCCAGTCTGACCTTGGCTAATGGGCCATAGGCTCCACCCAGCCCCCTCACTCTATCAGCAGGCTCTCTGGTCTGTCTGCGGTCTACTGGGGCACAGCTATGATAATAGATGAGAATGAGAGCCGAGGTGCAGGTGTGTGTGTGTGTTTGTGTGCGTGTCAACATAAGTAAGTGTCTGTGAGTGAGCACTTATCCATCTGATTTTCCATGTTAAGGGCCTCAAGCCGTGCATGCTAATCAGCTCTGTGTATGCGTATGTGTTTGTGTGTGTGGGTGGGTGTGTGCATGCACCCGAGAGATGTAGTTTCCACTGGCATATGGCATAAAAAAAAATGTCCTCCTTTTCATCGAATGGCCGAGTGAGTCATGTGGCTGCTCATCTTATCCAGAGCTTGTCGGTAGCCTCAGTCAAAGTCTCTTAAGAATGGAAAAAAAAAAACCCAAAGCCATTTTAATTGGGAATGGGATTTCTTCAAAAAAAAAAAGTGGCCCTACGCCTGAAATGTGGTTCCACATGGGAATTCCATCCTTTGTGTTTAATGGATAAATAGAGTCTCGGCCTGCAGAAGCTAGTTAAAACCTTCCCATTATTAAAGGGAATATTGGCTCATATTTTCTATCCTTTGGAGGGCCGCCCCGCGCCGTCTCTAAAGGCATCTCATTCTGGAGTTTGAGGCCATAGCTAACATCCCAAACATCCCTCTCCCTTGTGTTCCTTGGAAGTCTTTCTTTATCCAATTTGAAAAGCAAAACCCGCCGTAGTCCAAGCTCTCACACATTTCTTTCCTCTGCGGAGCCTTTTTCGGCGCGGCATGTGTCTGTGGGGGATTGTGTTGGTGGAACGGGGGCCCTTCACTGCAACTATAGCTGTCTTTAAACCTCGAGTCCCTGCTCTCATTAAAATCCTCAGCTCTCTGTGGGTTGCTGTGAATGCTGCTTTTTCAACTGGACATGATGTCCGGACCCCGTCTTCCTCCCTCTCTCTCTCTATCCGCGTCTCTCTGCCATCTCCCTTCTTAGTGTCACTCCATACCTTCTTTTATAAGCCGTGTTGCGTTTATTAAAGGGGATCATTAACTAGAGCCAAGATATATGGTCTGCATGAGGTCCAAGCTGTCGGTTTCCTCTCTTTCTCTTGTCAGGGCCGTACCTCCCTCCCTCACTCCCTCCCTCCCTGCCTCCTTCTGTCTGTTTCTCCCTCCTGAGTCGGCTGTTTCATCTCCCCTCCAGCTGTGGGACTCTGGGTTTCAGTCCTGCAGTTCTTTGCTGCCCTCTAGTGCTTGTAGACCATAAGGATGAGTGGCTGAAGCCCTCAAGCCTAGCCTGCAGTCATATCATGACAGGCCCTCGGGTCATTGTTACAGTAAAGCTCAGAGCTCTTGGCAATTTCCCTTTTTTTAATAGGAGAGCAGCGACTCATTTCACTATTCTGGCCAGGGATCTAATTTGTTTTGTTTTAATAATTATTGCATATGAAGATAGTGATGATGACAGCGATGACTGAATGATCCAGAAGATAAATTTGATCTGATCCAATATGATCTCCTCTGACACCTTTTTGGACCCTGACCTTAACCTTCGGTGTCGTTGCAGCTTTCGTGTGGTTTGCCTGTGACTTCGGCTGGGCCAACGACCCGTCCTTCTGCAGCTGGACATCAGAAGATACCGGCTCTAGGTGGCAGATCCAGTCCAGCGGGACCCCCACCCTCAACACTGGGCCCAACATGGACCACACAGGTGAGGGCCTTATGGGGTACAATTCGGCTGTATGTAAGGTGCACTGACAGAGCAGATATCTGAAACTTACCAATTCTTGACCCTCTGCTATGAAATATCTCTTTCGATTAATAGAAATCAAGATCCATGCGCTGTAATGAAAACATCAGAAATCAATGCATTGACAGCATCTTGGAGTATTCCTCTGTCAGTAATTCAATGCCATCATTTCTCTGGCAGGTGGGTCAGGGAACTTCATCTACACGTTAGCGACGGGTCCCCAGGAGACCGAGGTGGCCCGGCTGGTCAGTCCCATGGTCAGTTCCCCCGACTCGGACCTGTGCGTGTCCTTCTGGTACCACATGTTCGGGCCGCACATCGGCACTCTGCACATCAAGCAACGCAAGCAGACCGTGGAAGGACCGGCTGACGTCCTGCTGTGGACCGTCAGCGGTCACCAAGGCAACCGCTGGCGGGAGGGGCGCGTCCTTGTGCCGCACTCCAACAAACCCTATCAGGTAAATCAAAGACTGCCAAGATTTTAGTATGGTCCGAATAAACCATCCATGTATTTAATGGAAGATATTTGCAACAGGAGGCCATATTCTGCAGCTTTTCCGTTAACACCAACACATAGAGATCAGATTTTGTTCTGTGTTTTTGTCTTTGTGATGACATTTGTGATAGAAAGCCAGAAACAGAATAGATGATAGAAATTGTGAGAGTTCCTGCTTCTTCCTCCCCTTTGGCTAAATTAAAGGCTTGGATGGATCAATGATGAAACAGTCAGGAAGACAATAACTGTGTAGATACAGTATGGTGCCTTTTGATGCTTTATTTTGTTAGTTCACCACTGTGACATTCAAGACGTAAGGTTGTTGAAAGCTCACTCTGTGTTTTTTTTTTTTTCAAGGTGGTGATTGAAGGGCTGGTGGAGAGAAAGAGCTGGGGAGACATTGCTGTGGATGACATTAAGATCCTCGATGGCCTCAGCATGACTGACTGCAAAGGTAAGGGTTGTTGTGCACAGTTACAATGCCTCCAGTCCAGTCCCTGACCTGGAATTGGACTCTATTGACCACTATTCACTCTATTCCCACTGTGTTTTGTTGTGGTGTTGAGCTCAATTCGACTCTCTCTTTGAATAGATCCGGACGTACCCACTGAGCCCATGCTGCCGGAGGACCGCTTCAATGAAATCAGTAAGTCATGTCTTAGGGAGAGTTTATTTTGGGTGGGTGGGGTTAAATGTCAGAGAACAAAGAAGGGAATTCCTTATTAGTTCTGACTGTATACTTTAAAAATCAGGTCCTGTACTAAACGGTATTGATATATGTACCAACTTGAAGCTAGAAAAGGAAGCTCGAGAACCACGATGCCTAAAGTGCAAATGCATTGTATAGCCATATTTTTGCATTTGCATTTTTACCTTTTCAACTATCAGCTTGAATAAATATTTTCCTTTTTGCATCAGAAGTGGTTCCTCTCCCCTTATTTTTCAAGTATTTTGCCTTCTTGGGAACACTTCACTCTTCCCCAAACCCTTCACGGTTGCACTTTTCTTGCATCACATATATCTCCATCTTACCTCGCTTCTCACTCTCCTTTTCTGGTTGTCTCCCTCTCTCTTCCAGTTGAGGAGAGCACCGACTACCCGGACATCGTGGAGAGCAACGAGATCAGCGGGCCGGGCAACATGCTGAAGACGCTGGACCCCATCCTCATCACCATCATCGCCATGTCCGCCCTGGGGGTCTTCCTGGGCGCCATCTGCGGCGTGGTCCTCTACTGCGCCTGCTCGCACGGCGGCATGTCCGACAGGAACTTATCAGCTCTGGAGAACTATAACTTTGAGCTGGTGGACGGCGTCAAGCTAAAGAAGGACAAACTCAATGTACAGAACTCCTACTCGGAGGCGTGAGATGGGAGAGAGTGCGTTCGTGTGACTGGGCGACGTGCAGAGCATGCACAAGACTGACTGTAGGCATATCCTCTCGTATATCCGTGAGTAGGCGGGCTCAAAGGACTGTCGACGCCCTAAACTCGCCGGATGAGGGACAGGTTCAGGAACCAATGGGAGGTTTGGACTGATCCACGCTTTTCTCAGGAGCTGCAGTAAAAAGAACCTACCAGTAGGGGACACTGTGTACAAAATAAATACAGAAAAAAAATATGTACAGATGATTTAGATGATATTTTAATTTTCTATTTTGATTTTCATTCATTTTTACAATCGGATGCTGGTGTTGAGACCAATTTATTATAATGTTTAAAGTATTTATCGTTTTCTGGGAGGAAACCTTTTTTATTATCAGTTCATGAAGGCTGTTGTTTATTTTCGTGTTTTGAAAGAGACGTATCAAAATTCTAAGTGAACCATATCTGGCAAAACTGTAGATTTGCCCCATGGTGTGGCATACAGGGTGTGCCCATAACCCATAAACCCCGATACATGTACCCTTTCCCCTTTGACCCCTATCTCTCTAAAGTG
Source organism: Centroberyx affinis (assembly GCF_046629955.1). NCBI lineage: Eukaryota > Metazoa > Chordata > Actinopteri > Beryciformes > Berycidae > Centroberyx > Centroberyx affinis. The sequence goes on from NW_027279635.1 coordinate 86,641, forward strand.
AGGGTCCCATCCATGGCAATGTATGGTTCTGACAGTGCCTTTAGTACATCTTTGTTGGCCTCCTCTGTTGATTTGGGTGTTTTTTAATGCTTAAGTTATGATGACAGGAAACAGGGGCACATTATCTGAAAAATATCTGCAAAACAGGATCCAATCCATCACAGCGCTTTGTTTGTTTTGTTTCGTTCTTTTCTGTCCAAAACCCACATACTGTAAATAAGTTTTAATATATTTTATTGCCCTTTTTAAAGAAAGTAAAAAGGAAAAAAGCTGCAGTATCCCTTTTTTCATGGGTTGTGTGTGTGTAAATACAATCGTCTGACTGTTTTGTGGAAGGTGCAGTGTTATGGTTTCAATTTTAGATTCCTTTCGCTCAGAAGAGCGCGATTTGTGTGACGCCGGTGTTACGGCGATTTCAGTACGCATTCAAGCCATCTGTCATCAAAAACGCCCACTTCACAACAACACCCAAGGACTAATGAGTCAAAAGGCAACAAAAGAAAACAATTCATATAATGAACTCACGGCAATTAAGCATCTCTCTCGTTTTCTCCCTCGCGCTCAGTCTTTTTCCTCACCCGATCTCTGCTGTGTGAGCCGAATACGTTTCACACAGCCTCAAACACCTTAACATTGCTCATGTCAATGGCAGAGGAGGTAGTAAAAAGTGTAAAATGTCTGCCAGCATACCAAAAAAAATCAATCATCATTGCTTTGCTTTAGCTAAGGACTAGACTTGTTGGTCACCTCCAAATGTCACTGTGGATTGTTCACTGAAGAAGTGCTATCTGGACAATGCAGCTTGAATGCACTTTGTCACTGAATCCCTCATTGTGGGAGTCTATTAAAGGGGACGGGAGGGGGGTGGGGGGGGGGTAAACACACTAACTGAAGAATGGTGCTATCATTACTCCAGCCGGACACACGTAACTCATGATAACCCAGTTTGTATTGTTCACATGCTGTATTGTAGCTTAACGGCCTTTTTCCGGGGGCCAAAGAGTTTTTACGTGTTTCACGTGTAGCAGCCATAACGTTGCGATGTCAGAGCTGATGTCATTAGGAAGGGACACCGGTTACAGCGGGGGGATCGAGTGGCGTCACCTGAATCAGGTCACCTGGCCTCCCACGTGGCTTTACCAAAGGATGGTCGCCCCCTTTCTTGTTCGCTGGGGGTTCCAACACACAACTGCTATACACAGTCATCGCTCACTACGACTGAAGATGAAAAAAAAAAAAAGGACTCTTCGCTTTGCCCTGTCAGACCCCCCCCCCTACTCCTCCCCCCCAGAGACAACCAACAGGGGGAACGACAGGACGACTGTAGAAAAAGAGCAATGTGTGACCGTCTGTTTTTCTATCTATTTTTAAGCTTAAAAAGAAGTGCATACGTCACCTCGATGTGAACTCTCTACTCTCGAAATCTCTATTGAGACTCTTGTTTGCCATGTGATGGACGGGACAGTCCCACCGCGAGGGTTTTTGGACTACAAGGGGAAGGGAGTCGGTGTGAACTCGGTGTGAGATTGACAGTATCAGGACACGAGGGCCCGCAGGACCTGGAGCTCAGTGGTTTTCGCACCACAACAATCAGAGACTTGATCCTGAGAAGGGGGGTGACGTCTTTTTCCCATCAGTGTGCTTTGTATGTCATGTGCTGTGGTGAACACATTCTCAGCTTTGTTCATTTCAGATTGGACGTCCCGCGCTCTGCGACCCCCCCCTCCACCGTACCGTCTGCTACCGCTTTCAGCTGTAGAGGACTGTAGCAAAGACAGCCGTCTGCTAAACTAGAGAAAAAGGATACTGTAGCGTGGACTCAAAAGAAACAATGTTGCACTGATAAATATATTTAAGAAGTTTATGTGTTTATAGCGTTCATTTGCAAAAAAATGGAAAAGTCAAAAACACACAAAAAACACGTGTTCATTTCTCTTTCATCTTTTTTATATATAGTTTCAGATTATGTGATATAATTCTGAAATGTAAAAAATATTGAGATGTTTTTCATTATTGAAAAAGGCATAACAGATTTTCCAACAGTAATGTCCCCCTCCCCCTCCCCCCACCCCTCCATTTACCTGGCATATTATCGCTTCGTTTTGTACTGTCATTCAAATTTTGTGCAGATTTTCTTTTTTTTTTTACAAGAACAACAAAAAAAGACTTTTATTTTCAATACTGCTTCTGTAATTTGCTGTTGTAGGAAAAAGATGAATAAACAGCAAGGCCTTAAAAAGCAATGGGAATGTTTCTGTTGTGACCCCCCGACCTTAACCTCTGACCCTGGACTCCCATATCCTCCTGTTCCCATTCCAGTCTGATCTCCATCACAGCCGTGCTGCAGAGGGTTAGCTAGTAGCCTCATCACTGCAATATGAAGATCTACTGTACACAAGCAGCAGTCATACATCTGTTATTCGCATCGAAATGATGTGAAAGTAAGTACTAATGCAGCACAGCAGTGACATAAACAAGAATCTTCTGTCTAGTCTTTGTCTCACAGCAGTTTCCAAAGATACGACTCAAATAAAGAGGTCTGGTTATTTTTCAGTTTCAGGGCAATAAAGTGGATTTGATAGATTCTATAGGAAGCTATTCCCCAGCTGATTTAGTCCAACACTGAGTAAAAGCGGTCAGCAGCACTTCTAATGTGACAAGACGGGTGAGTACTTGTGCCCAGATCTCCAAGCAGATGGAAAGAACTGCAGCGAAGTCTCTAATGTGAGGCATCCCCACCTACTGGAGCGGTAAACAGCGGTGGAAATGATGGCATAGGGAGAAGGGCGGAGACTGACCACTAATGGGAAGCTGATGTGGCCGTCACTGAGGAGCTCAGCTGTTTTTGTGTTAGTCTGTCATTAGGCGAAATTACACTTAGTCTTCATTTTCACAGATTTTTCTGCGAGGGGTTAGTGAGGCCACATCTTAAAGTGTTGGTGTGTTACATTGGCACGGCACGGCCAGTGGGTCTGTACTGTATATAGGAGTGTATGATGTTGTCTGTAGACTGTAGGATAACTAGGCAGAGACATTATTATTCCTTTCTGCACTCGAAATGACATGAAATTTACTGTATATTGCAGATCAGAAGATGAATGCAAAAGTAGAGAATGTCAACTACTGATTGTGACAATTTCTTCTTAAACCATGTTAGATAAATAGCAGTTATGCTTAGTCCCCATAGTCTTAAGTAAGAATACATATTTAGGCAAGTAAATGAAAGTCATATAAAGTTATTTGGTTGCATGCCCTTCATGCAAAATAACTACATGAGATTTGTAACCCCACCAGATTCGTATTATCTCTCTTTAAACCACTTAAACCGATAGGGATGGTTTTCCGGACAGTCCCAGACTAAAATGTGCTTTTAAACTGGATTAACAATAATTTGCTTTCTGGGTTGTAGATTGAAATAGTCCTAGATTTATCTTAATCTACTCTGATATTTGATTAGAGTTTCAGAACAAAGATAAACGCTATTCCAGGAATAGTTGAAGGTTTAATTAATCTTCCAAGGAGGCAGGCTGAACTTCAGATTAATGCTGTTCATCAGGGAAGACACAGTTTCCATCCCTTGTTTCTTTTCCAATTACAATTTTTACATCCATTTTTTCATATAAACAAATGTCCATTTTGTTACTCTATCACTGATTGATACCATACAATAGTGATTCAACTTATAGCCAGTTAATGCATTAAAGCGTTTATATTTGCTGTTGTAAACACCTGTGAGTCTGTGTTTCCTGGGAAGGAACCTCTGCTGCACAGAAAGTGATGCGTTTTGTGCTTATGGAAGCAAAAGAACAGCTGTTTAAAAGAAATATGACTAGAAGAATAAACAAAGAAGCCACAGTCTGCACTGAGTGTCTTTATTATTGCAGCATGTTGGGCCAGTGCCGACACTGAGTGCAAAAGTTATGACCGCTTATCACCAACAGTGTCGCCAAAATCAAGAAACACAAGAATCTGGCGGATCTAACTTAATCAAGGACTCCATAGTCCAAATGTAACTGATCTCAAATTAAGCTGTGCTGAAGAAAGCCACTTTTTAAGCAGTGATTAACTATTCTGAGTTAAGGCCTACTCCTGGCTCAGTCTAAACTCTGTCTGGGAAACCAGCCCATAATGTGGTATCTTGCATAACGATACTTCTTAATAGGATTTCAGTTATAGCCAGCTTTAGTATGGACTCTCCCATAGAGCACTTTGGTACAGTGTGGAATAAGTGGATGACTCTGATGATGATTGGGTCCATCTCCAAGCCCTGAAGATACCAGCCACAGACAATCATCCTCCTACCAGCATGTCTCAAGCTACACAGGACTGCTTCATCAATGGGGATCGTCAGTGTACCTGAAACTGACCCGAAATGATGGTCATATATTCATTTAGCAGCTAAAAAGGAATGGTGTGTGTGTCTTTTCTTACTGACTGTCTGTGTAAGACAACACTGGTTATGAAACTTCAGTAACATGCCGTGAATGAGCTGTAAATTTCAGCCTGTATGAGATACAACAGTGTCTGTAGTTTTCTATATTGCCACTGGGTGGCTCAGTGGAGTGATACAGATTCTTGTTGATTATTTGAAGCAGTACAAATTTCTCATTAAAATCTTGTGATATGATTATAGTTTAACATAAGACTGGCTCTACATAGGACACATAGCATCATACTTCATACATACAGGACACATAGCTTGCTAAATGATGGGGTATTCTACTGAAACCAATGGGTGTGCATTTTAACTGCTGTGTGCATTTTAACTGCTGTGGTTTTTCTCTATCTACCTGATATCTTCAAAAGAAATGACCGGATGTCTTTGACAAATACTGAACTAGATATGACTACCAAAGGCAACTAACATTGTTTAATCTGGAATTGTACTTCGACTTGTACTTACATTGTGTGAAATTGTATTATTATTTTTTGTCATAACAATTACATTTGTTTATTCTGTATATGAGCTTTTTATCATGGCTGACAGAATATATATATATATGTGAGTTATGCCCAGGAAAAAGTGAAATGTAGGCTTCATAACAAAGAACTATTGCTTTTAAAGTGTTTGTCCTTCTTTCTGTGCAGTGACCAAAACAGACCACAGGGAGGCTCAAGAGTTCATAGAAGCACTGCCAACATAGTATTCTTCCACTCTCCACAAATCATTCATTGATTGAGTCCAACTAGTGATACATTGGGTGTTTGTCCAATTCCAGATATAATACTTGGGAATAAGCACATAGACAATGACTATAATACTATAATAATACTATATAACAATACTATAATCTGTATAGGGGATGTCCTAATCACTATGGAACTTATTATAGCCATAAAAACCTATGTTAACAATAGTACACAACTCTTGACCTTTAACAGGCTTAAATCTGCAATGTTCCCATTTGGGTTTGAACTCTGGAATCACTCTTTGTGGCTTTATCATTTATATCAACACATTTTAATAACTGTTTGTCTCCCTTGTCGCAAGTGATCAAAGAACTCTATCTAGTTTTTCCCTTACACAACCTTCTCCGCGACAAAATACATTTTAATGGAGCATCCATAGGTGAAACAGATGCAGACAGCCAGGAGAGGGAACAGTTAACCATGAGTTGCCAGGTATTCTACATCTGGATAACATACAGTGAGTCTCAGGCCTCTGCTATGGTCTGTATCTCTTCTGACAGCATGTGTTAGATATCTGGACACGCTGTACTTCTAAGATCTTATTCTTCTTCTTCATTTCCACATACTCTCTCTCTCTCTCTCTCTCTCTCTCTCTCTCTCTCTCCCTCCCTTTATTTGGACTTTTCACTCGCTCTGTGATATGATTCATTCAGGTGCTGCAACAATGTCTTGGCTCCTAGCAAATATTTGTGAAATATGACTCATATCAGTAAAATAACTGTTTCATCCAGGGCCGCTGCTAGGAATTCTGGGGCCCACTGGCAAGATATGAACCCCACCCACCCTGCCCCCCCTTTCTCTCGCTCACAAACACACACACACACACACACACACACACATACATTGATGCATATAACTTTGTATGACCTCTCCTGTCTGGTCTCTTAATGAATTAAATTGTAAAACTACTGTATTTTTCATCAAAACAGAGTATAATGGAGCGTCTACAGTACATGAGAACTATGTGGACAAGGGAGAAGGACACAGAATGATTGTGGGCTTCCTGTCCAATTAAAGAGGGTCAGAGTTATACATGTAACCCATCTAGAGGGGTCCTGTCGTGGAGCGCAGGGAGATAAAAAGCTGCATTCCTTTGTAAACACTCCCTGGAGACTAAACAGGAACCCGGCATCTTCCGGACCCCATGTGTCTGTTCCTTCCGAAGTTTCCACCATTTCTCCAACGTCAAGGCGGAAATAACTTTCCTCCTCAAAGTTTAACGCAAATAAATACTGGCTGTCTCGGCGGTTTTCGTTGAAGCTGATCCAAGCTGACCGAAATCATGTTGTGGTTCTGCTCATTCTACATGACAGCGCTGTCGTGGAAACAATGTAGCTGGTATTTGTCTTATTAGAAAGCTTTCAGGGTGATTTCTCTGCTGAGATTCATGCTACCTTTGGCCCTTGAGACCTTTGAAAACCACAAAAATACACGGCTGTCAATGATTTCTTTTCTTCATTCCTTAGAAAAACATACCTCTTGCAGATTCATGTGTTTTGTCTGACAACAGCGATAAACTAATGGAAGAGGATTGATAACTGGAGTTGGTCTGGACTGTGTTCATAGATAATAATGATTTAAATCCAGCTCTGGGGGAAAAAAGGTGAATAACAGAAGGGAAAAAATGACTGAATGCCATTTTAAGAAATACAAACAAGGTTTTCATTCTTCAGCATTCATAGCAGGCAGTAGTCACACCCTGCAGCTCACATGGAAACTAGCAACTAATGAATTATTAATCATTAAACTTCAAGCTAAAAGAGAAATGCAGTTGAAGCAAATAATGAATCTCATTTGCAAATATTCTACCCCTGTAGCTATATTCTAAATGAATCTTTTGAATAATATTTTTAGGGCAATGCTTAATCGCACATCAACCCATCATGAGGAAAAAACATTAGGAATGCTTATCCTTATATAACTTATGTCAGCCTGATACTACTTACTATTATGTATTCTATGAATATACATGATTTATGTTGATCTACATGATTTATGTCAATCTACAAAGGTGGATAAACTCTATTCTCAAAATAAAAAGCTGGATAAATTAAGTTTAGGTCGGTTTGCCCTCCACTGCTATGTTTGTTTTTGCCTCTGTCCTTTTCTTTTCTTGCGTAAACTTGTGTCTGTCTGTTATTGTATATTATTGTAAGTTGTTATTGTTATTATTATTATTATTTTTAGAAGTAGTTGTAGTGTAGTAGTAATAGTAGCCTAGTAGTAGTAGTAGTAGTAGTAGTATTAAGACAATTATCATTGGTCATAATATATTTTATCCTCCCCAAAAGATTTAAACTTTGATAAATTTACAGACTGCTATAACGTGTAATTGACAGACATATTGGTGAACTGCTATCTGTATAAATAGACAATTATAACAGCGGGGTTGTCCTCGAGCAGTGACGTGAGCAGGAGGATCAGACAGGATCTGCGTCAAGTGAGCCAGAGTTAGCCAGAATGATACCGGGAAACAGAATATTTTGCTTTCAAAATAAAAGCATCTCCAATAAGGGTTGTGAGCGTGAATTTCTTACAGCTCTGTATACATAAAGTTTACAGTGTGTGTATGGAAAGCACAAGGCATGTCAGTGGCTTATCTGCCTGACTTGACACCAGGTGCTGGAGGTCCCATTCCATATAATTTAGGGAATAATTGTGCCACTGCTGTGGGGTGAAACTGACTTTTTCAAGATTCCAGATAACATTCCTCCACGATTTCTGATGTAGGATTTGTGATTTAGTCTGCCTTTGTGTATTTTTCCTCCACTATTTATAAAATATATATTAGCCTATATAGAATAAGAATAGTAAAGTCCATAGTCGTAGCTATCAAAGTGGAAACAATTTGTTTTTATTTATTTTTTTATTGTTCCTTTTTTCCCACCAAAAGTCATTTACATATATATAGGCTACGTATATGTGTAGCCTGCATGGTATATTGAGTAGGCTTATATGGCTATGGATATATGCAGTAAAATTTATTACTTTATTTAAAAGTATAGGCTACATTTTAAAAATGTATATATTTATAGTAGGCATAGCCTATCTATAGGCTTTTATGGCTATTGATATATGTTGTGAAAAGGAATTTTTGTGGGCATAAAAGAGACTCCTTAAATATATTTTGTATTTTTAACTTACTTCGGATGGTAACGTGTTCGTTTTATTTTGAGTTTTATTTTGAAAGTTGTAACCGGAAGTTCCATGCATTATTCTGTCTGGCTTGACAGCGGTCTGGCTCGGGCAGGAGGAGCGGAGCGCTGCGGGCTCGTCTCTCCGCTTTCTCCCTGATTTAGATCGTGGAAAGAGAGGGGGGTTACACAGCCACCGGGATATTGTTTTCCTTTCCAGCTATCGACCTATTCCCCCATTTTATTGTGATATATTTTGTTCTCCGTGGAGGGAGTCGGAGGGGAATGAGTAGCAGGGAGAATCTACCGTGACTTTTTCGGTGGAGAAAGTGGCCCCCGGTGCCAACAGGGCAGTAGTTGCTGCTGCTGCCGTCTGTCTGTGCTGCTGCAGAGCGGATCATCACTGGGATCTTTAAAGAGGATACTTCTTTATGTTGCCGAGGAAATAACACCACGACGCCAAGGTAAACAGGCAATGCATCCTAAACAAGCAAATGATGATTTCTAAGATTTAGGTTATGTTGTTTCATCCCACTCTAACGAAAACTCCCTGTAATGATTTCCTATAGGGACTTAGTAGTGTAGCGGTGGTACTCAGTAGTGAGTTTACACTGACCTTATGGTGCTTCGTAGTATTTTCTATCTCCTATGGTATCACTATGATATTCCTATAGGGACTTACGGTATGTGTCTATGATACTCAGTAGTGAGTTTATACTGACCTTATGGTACTGTATAGTGTTTTTATATGATATGATATATCATTATAATATTATAATATTATAATATAATATATATTGTTTGTTTGTTTTTGTTTTTTAGGAATATCAAAACTGATCTTTATCTTTCAAAACGATACAAGAATATTTTTTAGGTGGTGGGCTGTGCAGGTTGGCCTCAATACATTATGAAGAGTGGTGGTGAGAGTGTGTGTGTGTGTGTGTGTGTGTGTGGTGTGTGTGTGTGTGTGGGGGGGGTGATTGAGCTGGTATGCAGTCTGTATTGTAATAACCAGATAATGAGGTTTATGTTGATATTATGATGTGTATGTAAATATTGTGATCTCCAGTGTGTATCCCTCTTTTTTTTTGGATCAGATTCAACAGGCTGCCGTTCCACTTGTTGCCTTTAATGTGGACGGTCGTACGAAAAGGCTCCAAGTTGTCTTCAAGTGATCTCATATGATCTGTTCAAATTACTCGGGGATCATTTCACATGAGATGTTGAGTGAGAGAGTGAGAGAGAGAGAGAGAGAGAGAGATGTCAACAGATGAAAGTGTGAGTGAGGTCCTGTCCTCAGACACCGTCGAGGCTGTGATCCTGTGGTGTGTGGCGACATAATAAAGTCAATCTGTCACAGTATCAGTGCATCAAGGCCTTCTGCTGAACCAGTGTCATTATAGTCACCATCTGATCTTGAAGCAGAGCCAGTAAAAAGGACTGCAGGGGGAGGGTTCTTCAAAGATGATGAACAGTATCTACCGTTTTATCTGAGTTTTTCATATTTCAGCACCAGCTTTCCTAGCGAATCTGCATGTAGCCTTTGATGATTTGTCAAGGATTGATCACATCCTGCCTTTCGCACTGTAACCCATCCACTGATGCCATCTGGCCTGGAGGACTTCCTCAAGTTTAGAGCGCATCGCTGCTTTTCCTTTCCCTTTTTGAGGAAGTAACAGAGCTAGTCTGTGTGTGTGAATCTGCGAATTACATGCAGGCCATCAATTTCTCCTTCCTGGTGCAGACAGGTGTTATTTTCTCTGTCTGACACAACATGCAAATGCAGAGCCTGCTGCCATTTAAAAGTCAATAGGATCCTGTCAGAGCTGCTTGCAGGACAGCCAGCGCCCGCCTCCGCTGATTGGATCAAACAGAGATTCATCCCCCCATTTCATCTGAAGAGGAGCGGGCGGGATGAAGGCTGCTTTCTCCAGCCTTGTAAATACAGCTGACTGCGCTGACTCCTCAGTGTGGCGGCTGGAGGATCTGGGGCTCTCAGTTTAATTAGGGAAATGGAGGTGCCTCGCCACGGCGGGGGAGAGAGAGGGAGAGGGAGGGAGGGCATGTCAGAAGGAGGGAGGAAGGCTAATTGAGGAGAGGAAGGACGGACAGTAAGGAGAGAGGCGGTAGAGGGCGGGGGGAGGGAGGGAAGGAGGCTAATTGAGGAGGAGGGTAAATGTAGGAGAGCGGGTGGGGGGTTGGAAGACGGTAGCGGAGACGGTAGCTTGGGTTGGGGATGGGTTGGGGGTTGGTGGGTGGGGAAGGAGGGGGGTGCTACCAGCTGAATGGATGTGACCTCTAGTCCCCGGGGGAGCAGCTGCCGGAGGAGGGGCCGGGCTCCCACCTGATTTACGACGGCACACAGAGGGACACACCCAGCAGCCCTTCTCCCTTTCTGCAGGACATGTGATGTCTCTCCTGTGTGTGTGTGTGTGTGTGTGTTTTTTGTGTCAGAGTGTGACACGAACCTTCTGTGTGAGCTCGTCCCCCTGAGACGGAAGTGATGAATGTGCGCTTTGGTGGTGCTGTGTGTGTGTGTGTGTGTGTGTGGGTGTGTGTGTGTGTGTGTGTGTGTGAGACGTGGACCCTATGTGTTGTCCCTTGCGAGACGGAAGTGATGAATGTGTACTATTGCCCTCCGTGACACACGCTTTTTGCCGGAGGGGAAGATCTCAGGCGTAAAAGTGGCACAAATAATCGCCTGTTACTGCCATTTACCCCCACTGCACACACACACACACACACACACACACACACACACACACACACACACACACACACACACACACCAAGGTGATGATCCCAGAAGAGCAGTTACCTATGATTTGTTAGCCGGTGAATCACATGTCTGACCAAAATCTCAACAGACTTTTCCTGAACTGTGAGAGTTTACACAAACACAGTCTAACCAAATGGAAATATGAACTCCAGTTACAACAGAAACAATCTATGATACGTGAATTAAACTTCATGCAAAACTCTCAACTCTCTCCTATGCGATACGAGGACTTCTTTCGCCACGTGGGTCCTACTCCATTCTTCTGAAAATATCTTTTGGCACAGATTTTGTGTATTTGTGCAGCTAGATTGCGGGCTGTGCCTCAGTCTGGGTTTTGGTTTGTGACCTCCAGAGCTGGTTTTAGCCTGACACTATTCCCTGTGCCCTTCCTCCCTCCCTCCCTCTATCTCTCCACATCCAGCTCAAAGGCGGCGGTGTGATTTTTTTCGGGGCCGGGGGGGGGGGGGGGGCCTCTGGCTTCTAAAAACAGCCTCAGAGAGAGACGTGGTTGAGGCTGACCTCTGCTAGCCGAGGTCTGCTGAGAAAACGGGCTAAACGTGTTATATTGGTAGTAAATAGTAGAGCAGTGTTGCGGTGTTGCGAGATCTAGCGTACTCGTTTATTACTGTGACAGTTTGAAGTTTAACGGCGAGGGTCTGCGAGTGGGAAAAGAGACTTTGTTTGTTTCCAGTATGCCTTTCATTCACAGCCCCGCTCGGTTTATTTATGTGAAGGAGTTTTGTGTGTGGAAATGTGGGTTTATTCACAAACACGAACAATGGCTCGCCTATCACCGACACCGACAATGGCATGTCTGTTTTGTGTTACTAAATGAAATGAACATAATATTTTCAGCTGTATGATTTTCTCTTAACACGTCAACAACTACGATGACAAACATTGCTCCTTCAGTAGCTCCTATAAGCAGATTTCTGTCGGCCATATTTCATTATTTCCCCCTATCTGTAACTTTTGATATGTGACTTACCCAGTCAACAAGTCTTTTCTTTGACTTGGCAGGCAGTTGATCCTGATAATTCCCAGATGGAGGCAATGAAAGCTCATGACAGGTCACTGTTTGTTTCATTCCCTGGCATTAGAATTTGTCTTCATAATTTACCTCCCAGATATAAGATACTGATTTGCTCCTGTGCCCCTGTATGCATGGATACATACAACCAAAACAATCAAGTCTATGAACAAAGTCGATGTGTTCTGTCTTTGTAGATGTGGTCTATTGGATGCAGATGTCTGATGGTGTTAGTGAGTCACCAGCTGTGCGAAAGAAGGTTCTTCACAAAGTTCAGAGATAAAAATATAATACTGCAACTTCATAAATATGGCTCTTGTATAAACCCGCTCATAAGGGTTGGGGAATTCCCAGGTTGTGGATATTCAGACTCAATGTATGTGGATTCAATGTATGTTTAGCACATATTACATTAGGGAAAGGTTATGTAGAGGCTCTGTCATCATGAGACTCATGAGTGTGGGAAGCTTCTCTTGTGTAGCTGGACTCTATTGTTCTGACTGGACCGGCCCCTTTTTTCATCAAGCAACTAATGGGGTCATGTTTGATGACATATTGTTCAACTATGTCCCTCCCACCGATGAGCAGGCTTCACATCAACCACCACCATTTGCATTCAATTTTCAGCGAGTTCCTCATAAAACTCGCACAGCAAAAAATGTCCATGTTAATGAATCATCTAGTCTTGTATTCCATCTTGAAAGGGGATGAGGGATTTTATAGAAACAAGTGTCAGTATCTTGAATCAGGGCAGAATAAGGCAGATCACCCCGCTAGTATCAAGAATATGATACCTGACTCATGCAAATTCTAGAAAAAAGGGGAAATCATTTCGCTCAGTTGCCTGGTTTTTCACTTCACTTTAAAGAAAAGCGAAATGATTTTTAGCAAAAATAGTATTTCAAGACTCAACACTTGATTCAACAAGGGCTTTTTTTTATATAATTTATATCAAGCAACAGCTGTACGTTGTTCAGGAATATCAAACTTGGAAGCGGTATAGCGGAGCTCTGCACGAGCGGAAACAGCGTTTTAGAACATGGCGTCCAGTCCGCGGCCTCTGAGGAACGCCTGCAGAATGAAACATGACAGTTATTCTTCTTCTACTGCTCCCGAGAGGAAGCGCGCGAACCCGCCGAGCGCTTACCGTTTTAGGGCCTCGCTCTCCCCGTGGCGGCGGAAACGGAGGCCCTCTAGCTCGAGTGTTGAGCCCGCAGCCTAATGAAAGACATCTGAGTGTCATTAACGTGCCAGTTTTCGGAGCGCCGGGGGCCCCAGCAGAAATACGGCGGAGGTGTCCGGGCCGCCGGGTGCAGAGCTGAAGTCAGATTAAGACCCGGCTTTGACAGAACTGTCTGTGCAGGGAAAACAGAGCGGCGTCAGTTTCCCCACAGTCTGTGCCTCCCCGGCCTTTGTGACGTGTTGGCTTCTGTTGGACGGCTTGACTGTTTTGCTCTCCCTGCAGCTGTTCTCATGTTGAATTAAGTGGCTGGCCATGCACAAGCGTGTGCCTGTGTGTGTGTGTGTGTGTGTGGGGGGGGCTAAGCTTATATGTAAGCAAAATGCATATGTGCAGTTTTGTTTCTGATGCATATGTCTTTGTAGTGTTAACATAAGAATTCAAGCTCCTTTGCCTTGTTTTGTTTTGAACTGGATGCCTCTCTGTACTCTGGATGAGTGTGATACATTGTCTCCCAGTAGCAGACGCACTGTAGGGACTATTTAGCCCTGCAGCAATGGTCTTTATCCTCGCCTCTAACACCATAAGCTGTTGATCAATCACTTTCTCACTATAAATATTTATATCCCGAGCAGCAATCTGCTGCCATGCGTCTAAATGATTTCTCCCTTTCTCTAAGCAACACATTTATTGTGTTGACTCTTGTAAATGGTCTCAGAGAATTAGTATCTGTGACAGCCGTCTGTTAATTTCCACATTTCTTGGAGGGATCAGGCCCCTGGCTGTGCTGCCAGCAGCAGTTTCCAGGCTTGTTTAGCTTTTCCCAGAGCTTAGATTACAGGGATGGCCTGGTTTAGGTCTAGGCATCAGACACGCTTGATTCACAAAGACAATATGCTGCCGTTTTGGCAGCACACAACATTTTCAACTCTGTGTGACAAGGCAGTCTGGTCCTCTCTCTGTCTTTGTCTCTGTCTCTCTCTGTTGCTATCTGTCTCTCTTTCTCTGTCTCTCTCTCTCTCCTGTTCTCTGCCTCTCTTTCTCCCCCTTTCTCCATTGGATACAAAATATTTCATCTTCAGGCCCCCGGCTTCAAGGGGCAGACATGGCTGGTTGCCAGGCAGCATGCTACAGGCTTCCTGTGTGATCGGGTTGAGCTTCCTGTGTTCCAGCAAAGGAAGGGCCGACTCAGCAAACACAGGGAGAATAGGGAGGCTTACTGTACAGCAGCTCCCAGCTCCACAGGCTGAGCCCTGGGCTCACACTGTCACAGACAGGCATCCCCACTGGATCCCCCAAACCAGTCTGCGTTTCAGCCTGGTGATCGGTGGTGAGAAACTGGATGCTCACTGCCTTAGTCTGGGTCTGCTTTGAGAGGATCACATAAACGGTAAAGCAGATGCCTCAGTAAAAATGCCTCATTTTACAGATGCCTCAGTGCAGCTTCTGTCAAGTTCAAGCTCAAGTCAAATGTTTCTCCTTTATTTCTACAACGGGTTATGAGGGTAGAACATCAGTCATATCACCACTTGGTAAGGTGTAGGTTATCTGCTGTGTCTACTAGGTTGTGACATCTTGTGAAACCAATTTGATGTTTTTGTGCCCCTCAAAAGCTCCTGTGGGTCGACTTGTGGAGTGAGTGCAGAGGCCAGGTGGAGAGTCAGAAATAGCTTGTTAGCACTGCACAGCTATTTTCAACACAGAGATGGAGCCATGAATAGTGATGTGGACTTGGCCTTCCTCCAGAGGTTTTGCCTCAATTGTCTCTGCTGAACCGCTCAAACAGTGAGGGCGGACAAGCCGCGACAATATGCGAACCCTGTTCAAAGCAAATGTATTTTAGGCGTGGAAAAGAATCGAAAAATGCTTAAGTGTTATTGATTTTCTGTCTGGAGGCGCACTGCAGTTACCTGAAGTTCCTTTCAAGGCAATATTCCACCAGAAGTGTATCTTTAGACCCTGCCACACATGAGGGGAATGCTGGCTTCGAGCCACCCTATGTGGTTAAGTGTTTTGTGTGAAATGGTTAGACCAGCGTTTTTGAGACCTGCAATGAGCTGCCTTTCCAATTCCAACTATGAAGCTGGCTTACAGGCTGTCCTGTTACTATTCATGTTAAACTATAACACAGTGGATAATTATAGTTCTGGTCCTCAGTTCTGATTGGCTGATTGGCTTTAAATATTAATGCCCTGACTGAAAATCACCACTCTATGTAATTACTGTGTCAAGTAGCAAGCACTTTGTTCAACTACTGTTCAAGAACAATATTGCATGGCCAAAGAATAACTTTCAGCTAATTATCATTGTTTAATTATTATCAATTTAAAATAAAAGATTTACTGAATATTTGCATTCTTTCTTTTTTAACACAATGGTGTGTTTTCACTCTTCTATAAACGCAGTGTGCCACTCAATGCAGTGCTTCATAGTGATTGTAGAACTGTCTAGTATTACTTTGCATCAGGTTGTGCCTAATGACTCTTCCCTGTTGTAAAATCTCTGTAAAGTGTGGCTTCTCATGGCTTATTGCTTAATTTTGCACCAGTGACACATTTTGTCTCATGTTCCGCTATATACAAACGTATTGCTAGCTAAACTGCTAAGCTAACATTAACAACATTCCTCCAATATTTAGGGCAAATAGGCCTACTTTTTCCATTATTTTAGAGCACTTTCCAAAAGCAAGTTCATTCAAGTTTCTATACTTCTTTTGTGTTCTCATGCAATGAAAGCAATATTACAGTATATTAGAATATGAGAGGGAAAAGGCTACATAGGCCAGCAATTTGGTTGCTTTCAAGAGGTGGTTTGAATGGGTCTGAAATCACCATGACAGAAACAGAGGCAAAGGACGCAACCAGAAGGTAGACACTGAAAGGAGATTTAAAATTCACCTTTTCTGTCTCTTCCTACTAACCTTTCCTGTATTCCGACACTAAATAGGACATTCCTCTCATCTCCTGTCACTTTTTTTGAGAAACAAATGCATGGCCATTAAAAACCACTGAAATGCTAACTGGTTAACTATGGCTAATGAAAGCATGTTAGCATATATTTTCCCACAGAGTTTCATGTATTTGTTGTTCAAAATGCTACAAACCAAGTCTTGCGCTTTTTCCAAAGACAAATACAGAAAGTTACCAGGTGGTTAGCTTGTTAGCTATCATTACAACTGTTAGCATTTTGTGACCCTATGTGACGTGAAAACAGAATACAAAAATAGAAACCAATGTCAATGACTCCTTACATCATGTTACATTTCATTGACGGTAAAAATAAGTGATGACACACACTGAGTCAGGTGTGACGGAAAGTTGACTCTTTAACATTATTGGCAATGATGAGAAGCCCTTCCTTCCGCTTGCTTCCCCTTGCTGGTATTCCACTCCATCTCTAAATACTTTTTTTTCACTGGCCTTTCTATCTGAATAAGCTGTTTTATTGAGAAACAGTTTCAAAATTGAAATGCTCATGTAATATGGAAACTATGATGGAATTTCTAGTCATTTTTTTGCCCACATCCCTATCAATTACTTTGTCTGTGGGGTAGTGTTTCTGTGGAAAGATCACATTAGAAATAACACCACATCGGACTGTCTGCCCATATCAATGTCCTGGAAACAATGAAGCACCAAAACCAAAAAATAAAAGACATCAACATCAGCCTCATTAGTAAGATTTATCACACAGAGGCTCTCAGAGCAAAGAGAGGATGGTGAAGTGGGAACACTATAAGGATCCATCCCTCGCTCCTGGTCTCAGAGGGCAGCTTGATTCATTGCTTTTGTCTGCTATGAGAGGGTCCTCCGGATGGGTGGGTGGGGTGGGGTAGGCGGGGGGGGAGTTAGAGACACAGACGGACACTGTTTGGTATTCTCCTTCAGTTCTGTCGGACGGCTTGTACGTCTCCGGGCCCAGACATGTTCCCCACTCCGCTCTGGTTTGAAGGGTATGCGGAGTCAAGGGGCCACGGTTTAGCTTGGCCGGCAATGGAGGGAGTGAAGTGAGCAATTGTGTGGGTGGTATGGAGGGGGGAGGGAGAACGAGGGGGGGAGGGAGGGAGGGAGGAAACAAGGGAGAGAGAGAGAGAGAAAGGGAGGATGGGAGTAGGATGCCAAAGATATGCCACAGACAGCACCAGGTTGCCTGAGAACATCTTCAGATGTTTAAAGTTATATCATCTAAATTCAAGGCCTTAGAATGAAATATAATAGAGTTAAAGATGGCATTGTAAGTCTAAAATTCAGTTGTAATGGTCTGAAAATGTTGTGGTTTCTTGCTCTATTTCTCCAATTAGAAATCTGTTTTCATTTTCACTTTTTTCTTTTGCCAAACTGGACTTTCATTTCATTCTAATTGGTATTAAAAATGTCTTTAAAAGTCTTCAATTGAACTTGAAACCTGCAGAAACCCTGAACACCCATACAAGAGGAGAGGAGAGAGAAAGACAGACAGGCACAAATAGAGGAGGGAGGATAGGAGAGAATAAAGGGCTAACTGAGTAGAGGCTATAGGAAAGTCTTAAAGATCCTTCCCTTTGGACTTGAGGCAACCCCTTTCCCCTCCGAGCAGGGAACTGTGGACCGCCCTTTCCTGTTTTTCCTTCTTTTCCATTCCTCCTTTTCACGGCCGGAGAAGAACAGTAATTCTGAGCGAGGGAAGCCCAGGGCTCGGCCCGCTCCTGCAAAGACCACTGTGACTCTGAGCCGCTCTGACCCGCTCTGTGTTTCTGCAGTGTTGTCTGCTCTCTCCCTCCCTCACTCTGCCCGTCTCCACTGTCTGCTGTGGACGTTCTCATTATTCATGGTATTACTTGCTGCAGTAAGTGCTGCCAAGTGCTTGCAGACGTAGCTACTTTTAAAGGAAAGTAAATCCACTCATTCATGACAAAGATCTGTCACTGAGATGCACGGATAAGCTGGGTTTTCTGCACAAGTGGTTTAGAAAAAGCGGCCCAGGGACCTCAAGGGGTCCTTGGGGGTCCCTGTTAAAATGAGGAATAGTTTAATTTCACCTTAATTTAATTTATTAGAACTCATCCCAATTAGGGAATGTATAAGAATAACTATTCCTATCTAGAGATGGGACGATATATTGAATTTCAATATATACCAATACAAAAATGTGACAAAACATATTGTGGGGCAGAAAAATGCCCATCACAATTTCACAAGTTGTCCATCCAAATTATTTTATTTGCACTTTGTAATGACATTTTTAAATTGTTGTTTACATTCTAGCAAGCCAATGCCATTGCTAGAAAGATTTGTGGCTCAGAAATAAACATAATTCTGCACAGTCAGTCATTGAACTTTTATTCATTACATCGTAACGTGGTTGTGTCGAATTGTGAACCCCATATCGCATATTGAATTGTAATTTTGTCCTTTTCAGGGGACAGATAATCATGAGAAAATGGGATAGGGAGGGGCGGTTGTGAGACACGGGGCGTTACAACCGGTCCAAATACGGCCTCCCTGCATCATGGTTGTCATGGCTCACATTTCCCCAAAGTGCGGTAACAGTGTTCCCGGTCCCAGTTTACTATCCTGGTCCGGGAGCGTTCAGTCCCTCAGGAATGCCTGAGAGCCTCAGCCCATTTTAGTCACGCACCACAGTGTCTGCCATGCATCACCTTCTCCTGCTAGCTGGGACAGCTTCGCAGGAGCCGATAAAACACGTGGGCCGTCCTTAGTTACAGCTCAGGTGTGTGTGACAAGTGGATAAGCGTCGATGAATAACATGCGAGTGTTTTGTGTGTGTGTCGATGTGTGAGTGAGGCAGAGAGACAGAGAATCAGTGCAGGGAGAGTGACGGGAAGAGAGTGGGACTGTGTTATTGTCTGTTCTCTCACCAAGGTGATACTCACTAAATAAAGTGGTTTTCTGTAATAGAAACACCAGCGCTGCTCTGTCTCGGTGTCAGTATGCTGCCTGGAATTTTCCTTTATTTTCAATCTGTCCCATGGGCAGAAATACTTTTGAGCATTGTGGTTGTTTTGCCAAATTCCCTTAATAGTCTGCATCCCTCCCTCCCTTGCATTAGCACTGTGATTCACGTCAGTCTCACAAGATATACGACCAAAATATTCAAGCTGTTTATGAATGTTTGCTTATTGGGGCATGCACTTTTCAAACCCAATAAATCAAACTGACTGTGTATCATTCTTAGTGGTTTTCAATGATATACGTTCTTGGCATTGTCATGCTTGTCCAAATAGGGTATCTGAGCATCATGGTTGCTGGGGCTTTCATATAAAGATATGCAGATTGAGGCTGCCTTCAAGTACTGTCGGAAATATTGTTTTTTCAACTGGGAAAATCTGAATTTTTTGTGAAAGCTGTGTCAACAATTGATGGTATAAGTTTTGTTCGACGGATTAATTAAAGCATAATTTTCATGCCTGATGTGCATTTTCTCCTCTTTGTTCTGCCACTGCAGAACAAAGTAATTCTGTGCTGCCAGATTTATAAAATAGAACAGCCACTAAAAACCTACTTTAGTTACAGGGTCCATGTTGTTATCATTTCCAACCAAAAGCTGACAAGTTTTATGTACAACCTCTGAACGCTGAGCTTTTCAGGAGCACTTGAAGGCAGCATTATCTCCTGCTCCTTGCCCTTTCCCGGCCTGCTCTCGGCGCTCTGCTCTATATTTTACTGTAGTTTTTAGAGCATTCCACTCTGCAGCTGCTAAGCTTCATGGGATAGAAGACGCCGTGGTTGTTTTTCTAACTTGACACCTCGCTGGCGTTTTATAGACGTAGTTTGCATTTGAATGATTCCCTGGAACTCCGAGCTGGAGCTGAAGCCCAAACCCCAGCAAGAACGCTAAGGAAATAACTGAGTTTGTGGTTTTGTTGTAAGAGGAATGTGAATATATTTTCCTTGCCTTTCAGCTCAGTGTTCACAGTGTCCAGTGAAATCAGTTGTTCATTCTGCATGCATCTACTTCGACAGTAGAAGAAATCACAGCACAACTTCTCACACTAACTAAAACCATTGCAGTTTGCTCAATAGTTTACCATTTTGCTCTATTTTAAGTGTTGACCTAGCTATTTTGTGCTAGCTTTATCTTCCAGTTTAAGACCACTGGCTTAAGTATGACAGTGCATGTCCAACAGAGACAGTGCACTGTGAAGGTGGCAGAGCTTGGGTAATTGTGCTGTTTATCTCATGCAGGGACACACACATGTGTAGCAGCAGAGAAGAGGTTCAAACCAGCTGATCTAATCTGGGGGGCTGCAGACAGGCTGTCTACCCTGCTGTGTCTATATAAATGGACACACACACACACAAACACACAGGCGCTCAGGAATGCTTCACTCAACACCGTGCACGCTGAACGTCAGAGCTTCCTTTACCACAGTGTAAGGGAATGTCGGCTTTTAATGTAGCCACTATGAATAGCCAGCAGCAGCCAATGGTCTAGCAAGGTTATAAAGGGAACATTTTTTAGTCCTGTTTTATGCAGTTTATGTCTTTAAGTCGGGGAGTTCCTCACTGAGTGGCTTTATCGCAGTCTATCTAGCCTTAATTTGAACCACATGCTTTAATATGCAGCGTGGTAGACATTAGCTACTGTGGCGATTCTCTTTAAAATGACTCGAACTCCCCAGAGTTGGCGATTTGTAGTCAGGCAGGAAATTGGTCGTACATTCCATATGTTAATTAGATTCGGTGCAAAGTGAACCCTTGCTGACCAGGCCACCATAGTACAACATAAGGCCATTGGTATGGTGCCTCTCTGTAGAAGCTTTGCCAGCGTTCATTTATTATAACTGCTAATAAGAGGTGGTGAGGCTCCCAAAAGCATGTCAACGCTAACTAAATCTTTTGAGACGGTGGCAGTAATGTAGAATTTATAATAGTAATGAGGATCACTGAAAAACCCATTCCTTAACTAAGTACAGACCGTAAATATATCCTTTGCTCTGTTCTCATGATTGAGTGCGTCAGGCACAGCATTTATTGACAATAAAGCTATTACTGCAAACTCAAGCAAGTCATCCCTGTCCTCTTTGTTGCAGGCTGTTCACTAATGGGCCGTTTAGCCCAGAGAAAGGCCATTCAGTCCCCTTGTCATTAGAAAGTCATGAGCTTTGCATTACAAATAGGGGATGATTCATTGATATGGCTGACCAAAGGGCCTACACACAGACAAGGGATCAATAGACATGACTGGAGAGGGGTCGACTCTAGGGAGACGAGGCTATTTACAGTAAGAGGGATGGGTGGGAGGGAAATGGAGGCGGCACTCCAAGCTAGGGCTAAGTTGGTGTATGTGTGTGTGTTTGTGTGCGAGAATGGTCTTATTGAATTAGCTCCCTGTTGCCCTATGACCGACTGAGAATAGCAAAGCCCCTGCCACTGGATAGTTTATTACCTCCAATTATAACTAGGCCATTTACAGATGCAATCCATCTAGCTCTCAGGACCCTTTTGTCTGGGATATTATGAATCCTAGCGTTCAGGCCGCCAAGCGCCCCAGCTATTATTGCTAACAAAGAGATATTCTCAGCTGACATATTGCTTTTCAAATCAACAGTTGCTCTTTTTGTGTGTTTTCAGATGGACCTCAAGCTGCTCTTGATATCTACGTTGTTAGGAGTCTTTTGTTACGGCAGCGCTCAGAAAGGTAAGATCTCCCTGTCAGATCTCATCTCCTACCTACACCTTGTTAAACAAGGTCAGCTTACATATAGCAGCAACATCAGTATTCTGCCCACTGACCGCGCAGAACATGATGTAATTGCATTGATGTCGGCTCGCATCGCAAGCGTACAATTCAGAACGATGACCACCTCCGTGTCTAGAGGAGAGGCAGGCTTCTTTAGCCTAATGATGTCATTAACCAGAAGTGGAGCTCCACCTTAGCATTATGGAGCATAGCGCATAATGGAAAAGATGGAGTATTCCGTCTCTGTCTCCAATTACCATTGAGCCACACAATGTTCCGGATGAACTGATGTGTAAACACGGGGGGCTTAACGGGCTGCTTACTTTGCAGGGACTTTGCTGTGCCGCTGCTCTGTCTGACTCTGTGCCTCCTCTTCTCTCTTTGTTTTCCACCCAGAGGGGAACGAGTGCATCAACGCCAATGCCAAGTACTGTGGGGAGTGCATCCAGGCTGGAGCCAAATGTGGCTGGTGCACAGACCCAGTATGTGGATCGAAGCAGTCAGCTATAATCATTACTGAGAATTGCAGTATCATACCATTTGTGGTGCATTGAGTAGGCCTACACTTAAACATCACATTACAATGAAAACATAGTGATAGTTTGGCTAAGCGTTTAGTTTTGGTTGTTGCATAATGTGGAAGAGTAAAAGCCATTGATGTTGCAAGGAAATCCAACTCAGTCTTAGGCATATCAGGTCCAGTCTGTCCAGTTTGAGGTTGGTATTAACTCACTCTGTGCCGCCGCCAGGACTTCCTGAAACAGGGCGAGACCGTGTCGACCCGTTGTGACGAGCTGCAGTCTCTGAGGAAGAGGGGCTGTGCAGAGGCCATGATCGAGAACCCACGCGGAGGACAGAGGATCCTCAAGAACAAAATGGTGACAAATCGCAACAAGGGAGCGGACAAGCTAAGGCCGGAGGACATCACTCAGATCCAGCCCCAGAAACTCAGCCTCACCCTCCGATCTGGTGAGAAGCAGAGAAATAACACCACAGAAATATGACTGCAATATCATTATGATAGAACATTTTGATAAGATACGGTTAAAAATATTGCTACATTTAGTTCTCATTTTACCTTTACTACATAGTTTTCTGCATTAGATTTCTTCTCTTGGATTAGATATTTACCACAATAACATGACAGAAGTTTACAATTATAGTAACTCTTGTACAGTGTGGGGTACAGTACTGAGGCACAGTAGTGTACTCTTGCTCTAGTCTCTAGCATGTGAAGATCACATCCTGTAAATCCGTGATCTGCATTTATAGGCGAGCCCCAGTCTTTCAACTTGAAGTTCAAACGAGCAGAAGATTATCCCATTGACCTTTACTACTTGATGGACCTGTCCTACTCCATGAAGGATGATTTGGAGAATGTCAAGAACCTGGGAACCAGCCTGATGCTGGAGATGTCCAAGATCACCTCTGACTTCAGGATAGGTAAGGATTTTCATCTAAGTTTGCAATCACCTACAGTGTTTTCTTTTTTCCCAGCCATAGTTGAAAAGCTTACTTTGTTGCATTTTTGGATTTGGTTCGCTTAAGTTCACGCTGCCCAATTACAAGAGAACCAGGGCTTGTGAACAAAAGTCACATGGACTCACAAATAGCTAATTAACTGGACAGAGTTTTAGGAACCTGTCAGCCAGGGAGTCAAAGCAAATCTGATTCCACTCCCTGTAACTTTACCTAAGCATGATGGACTTGTCTGAACGCTTTGCCGTAATTGACGTTCTCAGGTCTTCATACCAGGTAAGAACACATGAAGAAATAGCTGAATATGAGCATCAGTCCAGACTGCTGTTTGCCTTCAGTTCATTTTAGCCTTTCCAAGCATGAGGAGCTGCTGGCTATCAGATGTCAACATCCGTCTCCTTATACCCATAAAACCGTATGGAACAACAGTCAAACAACCACCAACATACCCATAAAACTGTATGTTTTGGGGTTGTTTCCTGTATTTAGTACGATTATGTTCGCAGTCGTAACAAACCGTACCACAGTTCTCTGAGACCTCCATTTTCAGGCATCTCACTGTGATTATTTGGTGCCACCCAGGTGCAAATGGCATTGTTCTCACCTGCCCAAACAAACTGAACCAAAGGAGTAAACACTGATTGGCCAAGCACCTCGTTAAGTCTCCATTCAAAATAACTTGTTGACTCTTTGCTAAAGTAAATGAAACTTAAATGTTGAATCCAACCGCAGTTATCCTGTATATTGTCTCTCCTTTGTGTTTTCAAAGGCTTTGGCTCCTTTGTGGAGAAGACGGTCATGCCATACATCAGCACCACCCCCGCCAAGCTGCTGAACCCTTGCACGGGCGACCAGAACTGCACCAGCCCTTTCAGCTACAAGAACGTCCTGAAGCTGACCAGCGACGGATCGAAGTTCAACACCTTGGTGGGCCAGCAGCACATCTCTGGAAACCTGGACTCTCCTGAGGGGGGCTTCGATGCCATCATGCAAGTGGCTGTGTGTGGGGTAAGCAGGAAGAACATTCTTGTATGACCCTATGGGAAATAAACACACTTGGGTTCACAATTCAAGGTAATATTCCCACAGTTACAGCACTTGCTTGCAGCGATACAACACCAATAAACAGGTTAATGTGGCGATGTGTGAAAAGGCATTTTATGAGTCTTCGGTGTTTACGGGGAGATTTTTGGATGCAATGATAATCAAAGGGTCATGTGTTACATTTTCAACTACTCGTATACTCCCTTTGTTTTTACAGAGTTGGTACATGGTTGGTAGCGGACAAGATGGGGTTTATTTTTTGTACGGTTTGGCAGTAGTTGGAGTCTCTCCTTCTCATTTCTCAGGACCAGATTGGCTGGAGGAACGTGACTCGTCTGCTGGTGTTCTCCACCGACGCCGGCTTCCACTTTGCCGGAGATGGCAAGCTGGGCGGCATCGTACTGCCCAATGACGGAAAATGTCACCTGGAGAACAATATATACACCATGAGTCACTACTATGTAAGTAGCTCGACATTGCTCGGCCTATTTTTGAAAGGTTTCCATATGTGGAGACGTCGGATTACATCCCTCAACTGAGATTTTGTTGTAGATCTCTATATTCATGCTTGTTGAGGTGTAAATTTGACTCGTCTCCTCCGTCTTCTCTTCAAGGACTATCCCTCCATCGCTCACCTGGTTCAGAAGCTGAGCGACAACAACATTCAGACCATCTTTGCAGTCACAGAGGAGTTCCAGCCTGTGTACAAAGTTAGTTCCTCTCTCGCTCTCATTCTTACTCTTGTTTTCATTGTCTTGCTCTCTGTTTTACTTCTTTGTTTATGTCCCTCCCTCTTTGGCCGTACTCCTCCTCATTCCCTCTGTGTGCATGAGTGTGTTTGGATGAAGCCTTTGGTACTTTGGAGCATTCACCTGGCCTGATGCATCTGCTCCTTGTTTAGAAGCATCGCCATGAAACTCGGATCACTTCCTTCTGCTCTGCTGCTGCTTTTCAAGCCAATTCCATATCTGAGTTTGATAAAAGTCCCTTCGTTATGTCTACACATGGTAGTTTCAGAACAATAACAATCTCATGATTGTAGTTTTTAAATCAATGTTGTACGTCTAAATCTAAAATGCCGCAAAGCTAGAAACGGCTTGAATCGTACATTTTTGGGCTTTGCCACTCCACTGCTATGTATTTGTGCACCGCAGCTGGAACAACAGTCTATAAAAGTTAAGAGCAAAGTATTTTTAATCCCTGCTGTGGCTCACTGGGGTTCAAGAGATCACAGGATTGACAAAGGTTTGCACTGAACCTTTCTTCTCTCTTTAGGAGCTGAAAAATCTGATACCGAAGTCTGCAGTGGGCACACTGTCTGCCAACTCCAGCAACGTGATCAACCTCATTATAGATGCCTACAATGTAAGTACACTATGGACACGCTGTTGAAGCACTCCCTCCAACAGCTATGATTAATGTATTATTTACTTAAATCAACTACATTAAAGCATTTAGCATTCTGAGTGTGTTGGAAAGGAGTTTAACAGTCAAAGCTATTTCAAAACACGTATTCACATTTAATGCTCGGCTAAGCCTTTGTGTATTATACACTGTCAAAACAAAGCTACCAGCTGACATTCCAGCGGAGGATATAATAACACTCATGTTGTTATCTCTCTGTTTTTGGCAGTCTCTCTCATCAGAGGTCATTTTGGAGAACAGCAAGCTGCCAGAGGGAGTGACCATAGCTTACACATCGCGCTGTAAGAACGGAGTGGTCAGCGAGGGGGAAAGCGGACGCAAGTGCTCCAACATCTCCATTGGAGATGAGGTGGGAATTGAAAAACACCTTTTTGTTATACTACTTTTTTATACAATATGAATTAAATGGGAATTACACTCCCACAAAGTCATAGTTTGGGAATCTCTCAGACCATTAAAACATACAGCACCATTCCATTGATTTACTCTGTATCCATGGGTCCTTAAAAAGTATTACAATGTCTTTTTTCACCATGCAATGACAGGTGTCTTTGACCTGCATGTCCTCCGTGCTTTACTAAATACAATTGGACATTATATCCCTTAACAATGAATTTCCTGAGGTCCTTTTCCTGATGCTGCCCATTTATAGTTTCAGCACTTTCAGTAACTATGGTCATTCGGAAATAGTGTGTTTTTGCCAGCTTTGTCTCTTTTGGTGTTTTTTTTTTTTTTAAATGCCCGGTAGGATCAAAAAGGTCTTACAAAGTCTTACATTTGGCTTTGTGAAACCTGCAGATACACTGATTTAACCCTACCATGCATGACATCACAGGCTTACAAGTTTCCATGAGCAGGGTCAAAATAACCCTCATTGAAAAGAATTAAATTCTTCATGAAGGCTTATTTAACTATCCAGGCCCCTTCTTTACACCATATATACTGTATGTACACTGAACATTATGTTTTCTTTTTTAAATACATTAATTATAACTGTGTTCTGCATGGACCTGAATACAATTTTGAAAGGTTTTTCCAAATTAGCTACTGTGTGTGGATGCAGCTTGCTTTTTAGTACAGAAGAAAATTCAGAGTCTAGGGCAAAAGGTTGCAAAGTTTTTGTATAGTTCATGAATAAAGTCCTGAAAAGCCTTGGTCCAATGATAAGAAGTAAATATGCTTTTGTAGAAAGAGTCCCTGAACTGTTGCAGTCTTTTAAAAAAGCTTATGACAACATTCACACACACAGCCTTAATGTTAGCGGTGCAAATGCAGTGAATGAATGTATTAAAAAACAATGGAAGTCAGTGACAAAAGTAAATATTTATTCCACTGTCACTCTCTCAGAAATGCAAAGTCCAAAACAAACACACTACAGACACTAGCCCATATATCTAATGTTTTATAGTGTTACAATGAATGAGGGTCATTTTGACCCAGCTCCTGGAAACCTGGAGTACTAAAACAAAAACACATTTCTGAAAATGTACTAAAGAGAAATGTATAATTTATATGGGGAAAAGTAACAGACAACAGTTTTGAAGAATACATCAAATGATAAAACATTTTTCTTGCGAAAATATAGCAAAGGGACATTTTGACCCTATTCCCTATGCCTTTTAGGGTTAAACTGGACTTGTGTTGAGTCAGCACATATTTGACTTAGGCTTCAACATTAACTCTTGCTGAGTTTAAGAACTATTTGGTTTTGAGATTTTCACAAGCATCTGACAACCTCACCCAGTCTTTCAGATCTCTGAGCTTGGTTTGCTTGCTTTCCCCCTCGTTCCTAGGTGACGTTTACCATCAGTGTGACGGCCAAGGGCTGTCCCAAGCAGGGAAAGTCTGAGACCATTAAGATTAAGCCCCTGGGATTTACAGAGGAGGTGGAAATTACACTCAACTTCATCTGTGAGTGCGAGTGTCACAAGGATGGCATCAAGAACAGCAACCGCTGCCACTTTGGCAATGGGACGTATGAATGTGGAGCCTGCAAGTAAGTCCTGTTTAGGAATATTTTCGCAAACGTTATTGTATAATTACGGCAAAAATGTCCATCTTAGAAATCCATTTAGTCTCATATTCAGTCTTAAAATCTTGGCAATGTGGTGAGATAATTCCCCTTGTTTCCAATGCCGTTTCAGGAATTTTGAAAGTGTTCATTTCTTGAAAAAAGGAAGAATAAGACAGATCACTCCACTGGTATCACGAAATTTGCAGTGAAAACAAGGGAAATTATTCCACCCTATCATTTTCCCACTCGTTTTAAGAAAAGACTCAACGCTAAAATCACTTGTTAAGATTGATTTATTGATTTTCTTATTCAGAAACTATATGATTTTAGTGATAAGGCACAGTAATGCTTGTAGCGGTTCCCAAAATCCACAGTGGGGACAGTCTCACCCGTCCTTCCCTCCCTGTCTCAGGTGTAACGAAGGACGCGTGGGCAGACAGTGCGAGTGCAGCAGCAACGAGGTGGCCACGGAGGACATGGACCGCACCTGCCGCAAGGACAACGGCACCGACATCTGCAGCAACAATGGAGACTGCGTGTGCGGCACGTGCGAGTGCAAGAAGAGAGACAACCCCGAGGAGAGGTACCGGGGACAGTACTGCGAGTGCGACAACTTCAACTGCGACCGCTCCGGGAACAAGCTGTGCGGAGGTGAGCGAGTGTCCAGGTCGATGTTCGGCATAACTACACAGAAGCGTTTTTGTATCTGAAATATCGTGATGGTTTTGAGATGGCGAATAATAACCAGTTTGCCAATTAGATTACCAGCCACCACGTCTGAGATTAAGCTGTGATGAAATTAGATTATCTTTCATTCAGATGCCTTTGTTGTCTCTGTTTCGGCCTAACTGGAAGCAACACGCCGTCCTCGTTTGATGTGTTTCTTTTCTCCCAGGACACGGACGCTGTGAGTGCCGGGTGTGTATCTGTGACCCCATGTGGACCGGGAGCGCCTGCGACTGCTCGCTGGACACCAGCACCTGCCTGGCCAGCAACAAGCAGACCTGTAACGGCAGAGGGAAGTGCGAGTGCGGCACCTGTAAGTGCACCGACCCCAAGTTCCAGGGTCCGACCTGTGAAACCTGCCCCACCTGTCCAGGAGTCTGCACTGAGCACAAGTGAGTCTGACAAGTCATTTTAACACATTTCTACTCATTATGTGTGTATGTGTGCACATCTACATGCCAAGACACTTTCTATCCATATGATTAGCCTTCTCTAGATCTGTCAACGTCCATATCGTCGTTGTCGGGTGAAAATCTCATAAGTCCAATCATGGTGATTTTCATGTTTTAACATAAACTGAAAACTTACATGGTTCTCTGTGGGTTTAGTCAATTCTATGAACCTTGGGCTACCAAAAACCTTTCAAAACCCACTGGATAAACTACAAAAAAGTTGATATTTTGGACATATAAGGTTTTCACCAGACAACAGCAATATACTTTTCATTTGTCATATATTCCATATACATTGATTCATATTTTTTGTGTATTTTCACATTTTTCATTCGTCTCAGTAAGTTCTACTGCTGTTATTTTGCATACCTTCATGAAGCTGCAATCCATTCATTTTTACATTCATATATTTCTACTTCACATGTTCTCATGCTGAAATACACTGAAGCTGTGCATGTTTATATAACCCCCATTGGCTATTCTTATTTATATTCTATTTTTCTTCACTGTATTCTATTAGTGTTTGCTGCTGCAACAACCCAACTTCCCCACTGGGATCAATCAAATTTCATTTCAGAAAACAGCCCTACACCTAGAGTAAAACACCGCTGCTCATCTCTAACAGCGACTAAAACTCTCGTTCCCTACAGAGAGTGCGTCCAGTGCCGGACGTTCGGCACCGGCGAGAAGAAGGACACGTGCGAGCGAGACTGCAGCTACTTCAACCTGATCAAGGTGAAGGACCGGGAGAAGCTGCCCCAGCCCAACGACGCCACCTTCCCCGTCATGCACTGCAAGGAGAGGGACGCCAACGACTGCTGGTTCTACTACACCTACGCCGTCAACAACAACACGGAGAAGGAGGTCCATGTGGTCGACACCCTGGGTGAGCGGGAAAAGGCGGCGGAAGCTTGAGAAATGAACGGAAGGGGCAACGTGACCTGGGTGTGGAAAGAGTCATGGTTCTGGGAACAGAGGAGGCATGGGAAATTACAGGGGTTGCGGTGGTTTGGGTGCCGAAAATAGCTCGTCTGTTTATTCATATACAGTCGTGTAATGTTATGTTTTTGCCCAGAGCCGTGTTATTTTTGCGCCGTGTTATTTCACTCAGTACCGCACCATGCTGTGTTTCAGACTGCCCCGCCGGTCCTGACATCATCCCCATCGTGGCGGGCGTGGTCGCCGGCATCGTCCTGATTGGAATGGCCCTGCTGCTCATCTGGAAGCTGCTGATGATCATCCACGACAGACGGGAGTTCGCCAAGTTCGAGAAGGAGAAGATGAACGCTAAGTGGGACACGGTGAGTCGTCCGGGACGGTGAGAACGAACCGCCTCTGTGGGAGATGAATAGGATGAATATTTTTGGGGGATTTTTGGCGGTGGCTTCGCGTTCTCTCATTGTTGAGTGAGTGAGATGTGGAAAACAGGTGCTGTTCAAAGCGAACCGCCGTAGAGAAAATGAACTTGAGAGGATCGTTTGTTGTTCTCAGTGGCAGATGAGAGTAGCAGACCTGTTGATATCATTATGGATTGCCTCACTCCCCTCCTCAACAGTCCCACAGCTGCAGAAGTCGATCTAATATGTTGCTTTTGAGTTCCGCTCAAAATAAAAGGGAAAACGTAGCGGGCTGTGTGGACTTTTTTGGGAATGTTATGCAGCCTGAGCATAGTTTGCCGTTTTCCGGGGCGTGGCCACAGACCCTCCCCTTCCTGCTTCCTGCCCTCTTTAGGATCGCCAGCCAATATCAATATGACAGAGGGCCATTTCTCAGCAAAGGTTTATCTACGGTATTTTGCCGCCACCTAGTGGTGAGTTCTTGCTAAAGCTGAAGTGTAAAGTGAGTTTGACGGTGCAGATGTCCTTGATCAACCCCAAACCCCTCCTGTGTATTTTGGGGTCTTTCGTGTTACCATGGGCCGGGCGTCTTCGGGTTGCAGATGCCTTTAATTATGGGAAACGAGAGACTGTTATTAGAACACTGACTGACCGGGCGTCCTGACAAGATAACAGAGCAAAGCAATCACAAGGCTCTCTGATGAACTTCAAAGAGATAGCAGAACCTCCTTCCCATCCCCACTTAAGGATGCAACCCCACTATCCAGATTACTATTAAGGGAGAACTTTTAATTTACATTTTAATCAAGGTGTCAGGCAATCTGGGAGAGTTTGCCCTTGTTTCATTTAAATGCAGCAATGTTCCCTTCTCTCTTCCCCTCTGTTTCCGACTCGGACTTCTCTCCATCATTCCCTTTGGTCTTTATTCATGCTTTTTTTGTCTATTATACTGCCTTTTCTTCATTCTGTTTCCTGTGCTGCTGTTCTTTTTTTCCATGCTGAACCTTCTTCTGTCCTCATTCTCTACCTGTAGCAAGAAAACCCCATTTACAAGAGTCCTATCAATAAGTTCCAGAACCCAAACTATGGCCGCAAAGCTGCCGCCCTATAAGTTTGTATTCCTTTCTGCTCGACTTGAGTTTCCTGCATGGGCTTTTTTTATTTTTTTTTTGTATGCACTTCCACTTTGTGTAATTTCACCTTTCTCTTAATCCTTTTAAAACTACAAAGAGTTAAGTAAACAAATTGATCCACAAGAAGAGGAATGTAGCCTTCATAGTTTGGAAAAGAAATGCATGAGTGTGCAGTGGAAAGTGGCAAAACCTGTTCAGTGTCTGAGAATATAAATAGCTTCCTCAGATGACAAATACCTTGCCTTGGTGAGTATTGTCTGATTAAACTGATATGAGGTCCTGTTTGTACCTTCTGGTATTTGGTACACTATGAAAACGGCATGTTGTGACTGTGTATCGAATGCTATCTGCTAGTGAAAGATGAATGAAAATGCTCACTCCAGCATAACAAGTGTTGTTCTCCACTTGTGCCTAATGGTAATACAGATTTTGCTGTGTGGTTTTTCTGAAATTGTCGTTTCACCTGTTAGGAATTCATAAAAATGCGACATACCTGTATGATTGACTGGATAATATGAGCAACATGATTCTCAACTAAACTCGCTCTTTCATTTTTGCCTTCCAGGGTGAAAATCCCATCTACAAAAGTGCTGTCACGACTGTGGTCAATCCCAAATATGAAGGAAAATGATGGCCTGTTAGTTTCCAATGAACACTGTTAGCAAGTATCTGACAACTATATCGATTCGGGGGCATGAGAGGAATTTGTAGTTGGATTTCTGTCATTTTCTTTCAGCCGCTTCACCATTATAATGTAACGTTTTCGCCACTGCATCTGTATTTTTACTAACACTTTTTGATTTCTATGCATTTGTTGTATTCTAGATGTACAGTTCATGTGTATATACTTTTAAGTTGCATATTTGCAAAAAAAGATGATGAAATGAAGGTGTTTTTTTTTCCTGCCACAGGACTGGTATGGGCAAAGGATTTTGCTTTTTTTTTTTTTTTTTTACCAACACAGTGTGTACACTACAGATATACATAATAGTTGGAGATATATATGGACAAGAATCTCTCTCTCTCTCTCTCTCTCTCTCTCTCTCTCTCTCTCTCTCTCTCTCTCTCTCTCTCTCTCTCTCTCTCTCTCTCTCTCTCTCTCTCAATTTGACTCAATTCAGTTCAATCGGTGCTTTATTGGCATGACAGAGATTCTATACATTGCCAAAGCAGAATGTTAGTAAAGTGAAGGTTAGTAAAGTTGCAGTAATCAACAGAACAAATAGTATATACTGTACAGTGGTTATAGTTCAGTGATGATGCTTTTTTTTACCCGTATGTATGACAGCAGTTAACACATTTTGCAGCTAATCTCTCTCTCTCTCTCTCTCTCTCTCTCTCTCTCTCTCTCTCTCTCTCTCTCTCTCTCTCTCTCTCTCTCCCTTCCTCAACCACTGTGTTTCTGTGTCTTTCGCTCTCTTGTTTTCTCTCTCTGTGCACTGACTTCTTGTGTATTCTGTGTGTTTCAGAGAGGACCTGAGTTTAATATGTAACGTGTCAGCCATAGCACATTATGTATGATGTGTGTATATATAGAACAAATATACAATAGGAAGTATTGGATAATCTTTAGCATTCAATTAAGATCGGACAGCTATGTTGAACCTCAATAGATTACGCAGTGGTAAATAGTTGTAAATTTAGTAAGCTGCAGCTTGGAAAAATGAAAACTAGCATTGGTAAGAAATATCCAGTGTTTACGATTTTATTGCACTCTTAATGAGTATTGTTGTCTATCCTGAAGGATGAAAACATGAAGTAAATATACGAGAAGAAGGCTAATATCAGCATTCATTATTTTTAGCATTGATATACTATCACAAAGGGATTCTATACCACTTGTTTAAATGGTTAAGTTGTGGCAAAGTGTCGAACAATCAAAGGATTTGTATAGTTACGAAACAAAATAAGTTGCAACTAAAATGAAATGGTGTTTTATTTGCTTAACTAATTTCAATATTCATTCTCAGGTCCTTTTCTGTGTTCATGTCAAGCAAGCCAAAAATATTTGCTCATTATTTTTCTGTCAGCTTGTCAAGTAGCACAGTGTGAACTCATCTGTGTAGGTCAATAGAAGATGTTTTGTTAAACTGCTTTAGACTGTAAGACTGAAGGAGTATTTGTTCAAAGACATCACGTGAATCACCTCTGACATCCTTTCACAGTCAAATGCCTCTGAAGCACCACACACAACTAAGCCTATACAGTATTGTTTTCAAAGTGCCTTTTATTTCAATACCATGTTCTCTCCCGATGCTGTTTATGAATTTATTTATTAAATAAAGTACAAAAAATGTGAGTGTATCTTTTTGTGGGGCTGAAAATAACTATACTTTAAGAGTACTTATCCAATTCAACCACAAAGCTATAAGACTATGCTCTCTGTAAACTACTTACTGTGACTATAACAAGATCTGAAGCATGTTGTACATCAAATTATACCCTGCCATGGATTGGCTTACTGTGATTTGGTCAAAATTGCTTTCTCTCAAAGATACTAGAGTTTACTGATAGGCCTGATACTGGGTAGAGTTTGTTGACCTAGAGATAGACAAAAATCCTGGTCAAATAAATGTTTAGCCCATCCAGTCAAGAAATGTCTAGACAATATGTCAGTTTACTTTAACCAGCTTTTTTTTAGGCTAATAGAAATCTACAGTGGTGGAAAACGTACTCAAATGCTTTATTCAAGAAAAAGCAGCAATATCAAAATGAAAAATACTCAATTAAAAGTAAATGTTATGCATTCAAACATTTACTTGAGTAAAAGTATAGAAGTATTAGCAGTAAAATGTACTTACGTATCAAAAGTAAAATACTCATTCTGAAAACGGTCCCTTTCAGAGTGTTAAGTTATTGAAGCATGAACCATGAAGTATTTTAATGTTGAAGGTCTAACTACTCCATGCAACATGCATGCACTGTTGGGGAGTTTAAACTCTAACAATGCAACATATTTTATGAGCTTATTGTATGTTTTGCATGTAAAACCTTATTCTGCAAAGTAACTAGTAACTCCAGCTGTCAGATAAATGTAGTGGAGTAAAAAGTACAATATTTCCCTCTGAAGTGTAGCGGGGTGAAAGTAAAAAGTCTCACAAAATGGAAATACCCAAGTAAAGTGCCAGTACCTCAATATTGTACTTAAGTACAGTAGCTTACTTGAGTAAATCTACTTAGTTACTTTCCACTTCTCCCACCTGTCATCTATATGACAGAAATTCATAGCAAACATCATAGTGAGTATAGTGTCAAACTGGTGTCAGTTATGAGTAGAGGGTCATTTAAGGGGCAAAAAAGCATAAATGAATGCTTTTTGTAAAAGAAAGTGAATTTAGTTTATATTGGTGGTTGTTTGCCTTATATGATCATCAACTGCAGGTCAAAGTTAACCCTCATTTTTATTTACCACTGCATCACTATGTAGAAACAGTCTTATGGCATAAAATAAAATAAAAATATCTAGGACTTTTCAATGCAATAGGGTAAAAACTTGGTAAGAGCATCATAAGCTTGATTTCTATAGTCAGTTTCAACTTCAATAAATTCAATCATTCCATACAAAATCAGAAAACTGATTTAAATTCAGTCGTCTGGTGAAACAAATGAAATATTGGGCTATCTGAAATATTTTTATTAGACTGAGACTTACTAAGAATTTTATTAGACTCTTAGTCTTGTTTATACCAGTCCTCTAACTGCAGGTGTGAACCCAACATTGGTGTTCTTTTTTAAACTCTGCAATTTCGATTCAAAATGTACAGAGTCAAATTTTTCTGCTGACCTTGAGACTAGACACAAAAAGAACAGTAGGCCTATAGGTTCAAAAGCAATAACGGGTATAGTTTTGTCATTATAGAAAAGAATTATGAAAAAGGGGTTATATCTATATATATATATAACTTTTACCCAGGCTAATATAGGCCTACTGCATAATACACAGATTTGAGTTATTTTTATGATGTACAATGCTGCTGCTGCAAAAAAAATCCCATTTACCAAAATAAACATTAACCCATATTAAAATGGTCTAATACCTCTCTGTTAATCTCTGTTACCTATTTCTTTACCTTGTTTTGTTGTGTAATGATCAAAGATCATTTGCATGCATGCATACCGGAAGTGCCAAAAAAGTCGTCCCGGATGTGGTGGGAGTGTGAGCTCTTAGCAAGAAACTGTCAAACTATCTCTGCTGCAAGCTGTAAACAGGAACATAAGTTAGGAAAAAACGTCGTTTTAAACACAGGCTGCTGGTTTGTGTCGAGTGTAAAACAACTAACTAGAGGAGGAAAATGGAAGAAGACATACTAACGACGCTGAAAATATTGATAATTGGAGAAAGTGGCGTTGGAAAGTCCAGGTAAGATAAAGTTACATCGAAGAAGTTGATGTCGTGGCTGGTTGCTAACGTTAGCTAGCTAGCCAGCTTTAGCTTAACAGCTAACTAAGTCATGCTAGGTGTAAAGATAATACAACGTTTAAAAACAACGGAGCACACCGCTCTGTTGTAGGTATCTTCCTAATTAGTAGCCAAACCACGCCATTTACCTAATACAGGCGTTATATTGTGCTGACCGTCTTGCTAACATTAGCTAGCTGGCCGTGCTAGCATGTGTGACATCATCTTTTTTCACGTCAGACACAAGCTGGTTGAAGATGTTGCAATCGAGTGACTTCACCAATTTTCTCTCCTACATCATATCTGGTTACTGCTACTACCGGCATTTAACTAAAATTACTTTAACAAAACAGTCGCAAATCTATGCAAAGTAACAATGTTATTAGCAGTAGCTACAGTCCCTGGAATAATGTGACAGATGATTTGACCCCAACACAAAGAACACTCCCTATTCTGATCTAGAAAGCAAATTCACTGTATCTCTAGAGCTATCTTCTCTAAGTCCAGGTGGTTCACACGCCATCATCAGTACAGCATATATTTATATGTGGAACTAGCTTAACCGCAATAGTATTAGATCAGTATGAGTCCTCAGTGTGATCCTGTATTCACTGGCATGTTGGATGTACAGACTCTCCAGAAGGCTGCTGCACGTTACTAAACTGTTTGGTTTTGCCAACTTTTGGTAATCAAAGGTCCTTGTTATTGCCACCAATCAGCCTAATGTGATGCAAAGTAGAATCATGTAATGCTATTTTCAACTTGAGTCTGGCAGTCTCTAGTTTGTGCCACTGCCAACATAGAGCATAGCCTGTTTGTTGGTCTCCTTTATATCCATGACTGCGATCCAGACTGCATGAAAGAATGCTGATAGCCAGCCTGAGCCATGAACCATCACATTGCAAACTATGGTATCAAGTACAGCATGCCTTCCAGAATCATAGCACGGTACAGAGATAATGAGCTGCCCAATACTTTGTCGTAACAGCCTTTTGACAAGTGAACTGTCTGGCCAAAAGAAATCATCATTCAGGGCATTCTGTTGACCAGACAGTCCTCAGTTTCTCAAAATAACAAATCATAGCATCAACCACATAAGGGTAGGTCTTTTGTATTCTAATTACAAGACTGGGATCTTCAACATGATCAACAAGGGATGGAATGTAAAAGGGATTTGAGACTAACCTCCATTTTGGATCAACCAAGCGTTAGCCTGGATGGATTTAAATAACAGTCTCAAATGTTGCACTAATCTATGCTCTTTATGTCAGAGAATGTCAGCAGTAAATGTTTCCACTGTATCGGTAGCAGTTGTAATTTTGCTAATTCTAGGTCTGTTGCATATTCATCCCAATTTTGGCTCATGTGCAGGTTGTAGTCCTAACATTATCCTTATTTAGATGCTTTATTGATTAAAACATTCACTGTGTGCACTGCGCCACTGCTTGTTTTAGTTGTTGAACAGAAATAACTTTTTTTCTTTGCACATTTTCTCTAGCAGTCGTGGTAATTTGCTTGCTATAATGGCAAGCCTGCATTGATTGAGTACAGAGGAGGCACTGAGTATATGCCAACACCATAACATAGACCTCGATTTGCTTATATTTCCTGAAAATTGAAGAGTTTACTATAAGCTTCTCGCTAGTGCATCATAC
Organism: Centroberyx affinis; assembly: GCF_046629955.1. Classification (NCBI taxonomy): domain Eukaryota; kingdom Metazoa; phylum Chordata; class Actinopteri; order Beryciformes; family Berycidae; genus Centroberyx; species Centroberyx affinis. The sequence continues at coordinate 124,300 of NW_027279635.1, forward strand.
GGGCCAAGGGCAGTGTTTCCAGAAAGCAATTTGGCATTAATTTAAATAGGCTTTTGCTTAATACAATAAACTAATTCAGAGTCTCATTGGGCTCAAGTAGCATTATTTGAATCATCTTGGGCCGATTGTTCTATCATCAAGTAGGTACACTGACTAGATTAATTTTTGAGTAGAGTATACTTATTTCATTTCTTTCCCTGCAGTCTGCAGAGGCCCTTAAATCATAGGCGATATGTCTATCTGGCAAAGAAAACATGGGTTTCATTTTACCTGACCTATACAGAATACACTTCTAACTTGGCTGTTTCACAACATTGACTATGTAGACTTCAAACAATGAACACTCATCGCGCCAGCATCCCTCTTGATGGGCTGTGAGGAAAAATAAGAGCATTATGCCTGGTTCAAGGGAAATGAGTGGGCTTATCCACATCATCAGTGCTGTGATTAAGGCCTTTGCACTTGATTAGTCACAGTTAACAAATGAACCCTGTCCTCCTGACCAAAATGATGTCATCTGGAGCTTGTGTGTGTGTAATGCATGTGAAGAAGAAAGTGATCAATAGAAAGACATAGAGATACAGAATAAGATAGGACTGGTGCCGCAAAACAGGACAGCTTTGGGAAGAGCCGGCTGTCTGAGCCAGGCACATGGAAACCAGATACCAGACCAAGAGCTTGCTCACCTTTAGTAGAATAGAATTACTGAAAAAGGCCATTGTGCTGGGTCGTTACTGTTTTGTTTAGGGAAGGAACTAACCATTCTTTTCTCTATTAATCTCGATTAATCATTTAGTCTATATATGTCAAAAATAATGACAAATACCCATCACAAGTTACCGGAGTCCAAAGTGATGTCTTAAAATTGCTTACTTAGTCTGACCAGCAGCCAAAAAAACCCCACAGTATTCATTTTATAGTAATATGAAATGGATATAGCAAGCAAATCTTAGCACTTGTGAAGCTATAACCAGGAAATGTTTGGTATTTTTACTTGATAATTGACTGAAACGATTAATCGATTATCAAAATTATAATTAGATTGATTTTATGTCGATCAATTAATCAACTAATAGTTTCAGCACTAGTTTTGTTGATGTAGCGATAATCCATTTTCTCTCCTCCTTTTTTTCTCTTTTTCAACAGCCTCCTCCTAAGATTCACAGATGACACATTTGATCCAGACCAAGCAGCAACAATAGGTGAGTAACAGAACTGAGCTCTGTCAATATTAACCTACCTCTGAAGTCAAATAGTAGGCTAATGCCATTTATTGGCAGAGTGACAGCTCATGAGGTGTTGCAGTCTATTTATGCTCTCCTGGGCATTGTTTGGATATCACAAGTTGATTTTTAGAAAAATCAAATAGTGAGCACAAGCACATGGCTACCAAGCTCAGTAAAGCAACCATAAGCTGTTCTTCATTCTGCTCCCTAGTCTATTGGGCCTGCTGAGGCGGTTGGACATTGTACTGAACAGCAGTGCACAAAATGACAAGACACTTCTGACCTGCTCCATGACCAAAAAGGGCTCAAACACTGCACTCATATGTGTCTATTGCACACCCAATGGTCTCTGCATATCATTTAAATCGGAAATTAAAGTCCAACTCTTTTTGTAGTGGAATGAAAGCTAAGGTGAGATCACAGCACAAAAAATGTGTCTTGTTCGGACATCTGCTAAGAGAAGGCATGAGCACTTGGCAAGCTGTGAGTCGGTGTCACCACTGCACCACACATCCGCACAGCCACCCACTTATTTGATTTATATTAAAGTTAATGGGGAGTGTGAAAAAAAGCTTACAGCCGGCCAGGCTATCCGTCTCCTCTGGTGAAATAGTGACCTTAGCGGTGCATCGTTTTGGCAAGAGGAGTTCCTTCCAGGTCCTAGTGGGTCTGCGAATGATATCAGGATTTTTTTAATGGTATTAAACATTTGATGCGTCAAGGACACCCCCGATATTTTTTCAGGTGGCCTTGGGGCTGTTACTACCCTAGTGGGCTAATGTTCATTAAAGCATTCAACAACTCAAGATTCATGGTCCTATTGATGGCTAGGGAGGCAGAGGTATTTTTTTTCTCTACCCTACCTAATGTGAATCTTGTGAACAGCTTCTAGCTCACAATGCTGTCTTTGTTGAAACAACCAAAGGCACAGATTCCCAGAAAGCTTGGAGCAATAAAAACACATTTTCTTCTACGGGTAGGCATGCATCGCTACTGTTTTACTTGGCCAACTGGGAGTCTTTGCCAAACAGATGTCTTCATAGAAGTCTAGCCTCCCTCATTGACTCAGGTCCCCTCAGATCAGAGCAGGATAATCGCTTGTAATCTGGTATCACTCTTTCAGAATGAGATTATTTTCCCCCTCACCTCCTAAAGCAGTTAGGTTACTGAGGTTGTATTTCTCAATTTGCCGCCTGCGATTTCAGCCTTCTCAATACATTGTCACATTAGCACATAGAACAGTGACCCAAAGGCATTGATTAGGCTAGAGGTAATCACTTTAAGACTTTGTCGTCTTTTGGTCTCTTTGAGCCTACTTATAACAGATGAGTTTCATTTAGCACAAACTTATTTTCTGTTGTCTTTTTGTGTAGAAACCAGTGCAGAACACCTTTGGTAAGTCATTATAAAAGGTGAACAAATGGAGCCAATACAGTATGACAGACTTGAACCCTTGAGGCCTAAGCCATCTTCACAACTGACGCATACTCTTTGTGTTTTGTACACAGAGTGTGTGTTGTAGTGTTCCCTTGTGTACCTGTATCAGCCGATGAAGGGCTGTTTTGAGGTCAGCCATAAACGGGCTCGCCTACAGAGATCAGCCAGCCTTGACTTCCAGTGGTAGTGGCATCTTGTTGTGCTGTGATATTGCAAACAGATGCTGCATGTTCTCTGGGAAAGGCCTGTCTGTGAATGTGTAGTAAATACACTTGGCCTGTTGGGAGAAAGAGAGAGCGAGGTCCAGGGAAATGTTGTTTAGCGTAAACTCCTCTCCACACGCATCTGGCGACAGTATCTGAGCAGCCCTGCTGGACTTGGGGAAGAACTAGTTGTGATTGACTGTGTGAATTGACTCTGTATATGTGTGTGTGGTACACATATGTCATATATATCCTCTGCCTGTCCTCCCTGTCTTCATGTCCCTTTTTTCCTCCTCTGTTTTGGCTCTGAACTGACCCCCTTCCCATTCCCAGATGTAAAAACAACCCCATCGCAAGTGTACGTTTCCCTGGTAAATCTGTCAGTGCATGCTAAAACTCGGGCTGATATGTCATCCAGACGCTGCATGCTCTGTACTCTGAGACACTGCGCAAGGCAATAGAGGAGATTTACTTGTTGAGGGCAAGGAGGACAACATTGTTATTTTTATGTAAATGTCTGTCCCTTTGCAGCCAGGCAGTGATTTTTAAGGGTGAATCATGGCTCTTTGTGAGCCATTTCACAGGTGGTGTATTTTTTTTCACAAAGACCTGTCGTATTGGTTTCGGTTTAGCATATTAAACCACACAGTCCCTATGTGATGGATATAAATACGTAGTCACGCCATAATTTAAATACAGGACACGGGCTGGGTTTAGTGCCGGTCTGAATAGCTGGGGTTAGCGGAAGTTCAGGGACATTGTGTGGTATGTATGTTTTGACAATTCATCATCGATGATTATAGTCTGTCGTCATGATAGAATATTCTTGGCAGTAATTGGACAAACCTGTAAGAGTCATCACATTTGGACTTGACTAGGATGAGGTAATCATGACCGTATGAGTGATTGACTGGCCTGTGTGTCCTTTCCATGTCTAGGTGTTGACTTCAAAGTGAAGACCATCGCTGTGGACGGTAACAAGGCAAAGTTGGCAATATGGGTAAGTGAGAAACTCATTACTGCTCCAAGACTTAAATATCACTCTGTAAAAACAAAAATACAGGTTTGTGGTTGTTGGTTGTCAGTCAGAGCAGAGACATTACCTATCAAACTGTCCCATGTCTCCCATGGCCTTTTACATTGTCATTCACCCAAGTCCCCAGAAGATGGCGCTTAAGTAACACCGTTCTAGCCTACACATGCCATCGGGGACAAATGGGAGGCAGTCTTGTTTTTTATGTCCGTCTGCCCTGGTTTTCCTTCTGTTCGAGCCACTAGTTTTTCCTCTGAGTGTGTCCAGCAGGGCTGAGCTGGTTGTGTTTTGCAGGACACTGCAGGCCAGGAGCGCTTCCGAACCCTGACGCCTAGTTACTACCGCGGAGCCCAGGGAGTCATCCTGGGTAAGCCAAGCTGACGACGCCATCATTACTCCACCATCAGTGTGTGTGTGTGTGTGTGCCCCCTTCACTACAGAGGTAGACCCAGTCAGGCCAGTGGTTGTAAAGAGAGTGATGGGTTTTCATCCTGTGACCCATACACACACACATACATACACACACACACACACACACACACACACACACACACACACACACTGTCCTCCCTCTCTCTTTCTGGAAGTCAGTTTATACCCCTTAACTCAAGCCCCTCAAATGGACACGCATATATACACACACGCACACAGGAACCAAGTTAAAACTCTTAATACTAAAGCAGACATCCTCTGCAGCCCTCAGTTTGTGAACACTCTAATGGTATATGGAAACAGGAGGTGCCTTGCAGTAGCACTGGGATTGTGAGAGCTCCCGATTAATATTACAATAACACTTTTTTTTTAATCAAATATCTGTTGTTTAATACTGTCATATTATTTGCTGTTTTACTCTGGGGGGGTTTTCATTTGAATTTAATCAAAAGCTGAAATAATTCAGGGTCTTGTAGTGTAAAAATCAATTATGTCTATACTTTTCAATAAAAAAGTAATACATTCTTTATGAAATTCAAGGCCTTTCAGACTTTTAATCACTCTTTCAAAGACTTATTTTTAATTTCAAGAATACTGTGTCACATTGGGTAGCCTTTTCATTTATGGCCTTGAATAGTAGATTGTCCTATTGCTGTATCATATATTCACAGATGGAGAAAAAGCAAAGACTGTAGGGAAAAAGCCAAAAATGGTGCCTTTGCTCCAGTGACAGTTTGCCTTGTCTTGTCAGATGTAAAAGTGTGTGTTCATTCTGAGCAACCTTTGTTCTTTTTGCTTGCCACAGTGTACGATGTCACACGACGGGAAACTTTCACCAAGCTTGACAACTGGCTCAACGAGCTCGAGACGTACTGTACAAGGAATGACCTTGTCAAAATGCTGGTGGGGAACAAAATAGATAAGGTGAGTGGGTTTCTGGGTTTGTATACAATGTCTTTGTTGCTGCTTCTGTCACATGAAGGTAGATGGACTCCAGCAGGTAACAAGGCTGACTCGTTACAAAGGAGCAACACATTCTGTTTCCTTCATCCAGCTGGTCTCACACAGGACATCCTGATATGTTTTTGGCCGTGGCTTTTTGGTTTGAGCTGTTATGAAGGATTTTCCTTGACTAAAGAAATTCACAGGATTCACAGTCACAGGATTTTGTCAAATGAATGGTAGGAAAATTGTATTTTCCACATTGTTTTTGCTGTGATGCAAGAGATGTGCATATAATTTTACAGAAACTTATAACCCATAGAATGAAAAAAAGTCTTATTTTTTTGTCAAATACAACTAAATTAAGCTAAAAAAAAAAAAACAGTCAGCTTAATCCCAGTTGACTAATTACTTAACTAAGTGACAGTGGCAGCCCCACTTCCATATTTTTGGTCACTCTCCTTTTACCAGTATACCGGAATCGGTCCATGTGGATAAATATGCCCACTAAATAGTGCATTATAAATATATTGTGTGCTGTTCTTTCTCTGTGAGAGATCACTTTCCCTTTCTGCCCTGTGACAGCCACAGTAGCTGACAGGTCTGCCGGGCAGCCCTCATATAAGCCATTACCTCTCTTTTGTTTTAGGAAAACCACGAGCTAGACAGGAACGAAGGGCTGAAGTTTGCAAGAAAACATTCCATGCTTTTTATAGGTAAGTCGGGAGGATTCCCAGCTCTCAAAGACCTGCTGGGCATGAGTTACAGCAGACCATTATCCTGGGGAAGCTGCTTTTGAAATAACTATCATACTTGCTGAGGAATGCTTGCATAGTTCTATTTATAAAACAGTCATCATCTATCATCTTCCATGGGTTCTCTGCTTTTTACCTGCGCTTCTATTTTTCAGATTTGTCAGGAAAAGAGAACTCAAAGGAGTTGCCTAGATGACGTGCATTACTTTAAACTGCTAGTATTTATCTTCATCAAGTATTCAAAAATCTTTAATTTGAAAAAGGTTGGTTGGAAATTGAAGGATCTCACTCTGATATTTCCAAGCTTTCCTAGCCATTTCCTGAAATTATTAATTTTGATTTGAATTTCTAAATAAGATTTATATCATCTTCCTATGGTTATTACCATCATATTGTTTCTGGATATCATCATCTTTCAGAGCGAGTGTTTCCAATATCCCCTAATTACCTCCTAAGGCCCACTATTAGTGTCCGGGGTTGACAGTTATTGTTAAGACATTTTCCACCGCTCGCCGCTCCGGCCGGGGAGCCCAGCAGATGATGACATCAAGGTGCAGACAGTAACAGTTGTTGTGTCTGTATCTCATCTCCTTTCTTCCCCTCCCCATCCACCTCTCCTCACTCCACTACGCTCTCCTCTCTTCTTCATTTTTCTTCTTGTTCTTCTCACTTCTTTTTGCCTTCGCCTCCTCCTCATCTCTCCTCCCTGTCCTCCCCCCCTCCACCCCCTCTTCTTCTCTGTTTCTCCATTTCTTCCTCTACGCTCGCTCTTCCCAGAGGCCAGCGCTAAGACGAGGGATGGGGTTCAGTGTGCGTTTGAGGAGCTGGTAGAGAAGATCATCCAGACTCCCGGGTTGTGGCAGAGCGAGACCCACGGCCGAGGAGTCCAGCTCACCGACGAAGACGCCGGGGGAGGAAGCTGCGGCGGCTACTGCTCCCTGGTCTAGACGACACACACACATAGAAACAACACAGACGCACTCAAACATGTCTACAAACATACATGTGTGAATACCACATACAATGTCACACACACACAAACATACACATACACACCTGAAAGAAAAAAGAAACAGTCCCAGTGTGTGCTGTCCTGAGCTGAGCTCCCTCCTCAGACATGAAGGCCATGGTAGTCAGACTGTCTCCCCTTCCCCAGAGTTGTGAGGGTTGACCCTCCACACTCACCACCTGTGTTCATACAAACACTACTTTTTACACACTTTCCAATACAAAGGCTGCACTAAAACGCTAATACGGCTCAGCCTTCCTCTCTTTGGCATGTGAGTGAATTAGTTTCTCTCTTCTCTCCCTTCTTTTGAGCTGTATTTTTGTGTCGTTGCAGGACCTAGGTCAAAATAGCACCTATTTCTTGTCCTATGGTTTAATTAGAATGGGACAATAAAATTTGCCCTATAGTGTAAACCTCAGTCTAAAGCTAAAAAAGTATAAGGGAATGGGAAAAAGTGTTTTGACCCAAGTCTTCCTCCATGTCTCCAGCATGCTTATTGTCTCATGGCACCTTGCCCTAGCAAGCACGCCAGTGTCAAATGTAGGGCTGACCTTTCTCCAGTGTTTGTATTTTCTCCGCTCTGTCCTATGCTTGATCTTGCCTGGTCCCCCCGCACAGCACCCATGAACGTTATGCTGCTTATGAAGAAGCTTATCACGCCAAGCTGGCTCGTATTCCCTCTCACCACCCTCAGTCAGGGGCTGGGATCATGTGTCTCTCTGTTGTACACACAACTGCCTCCTTTGTTCACAGTATAATAGAGTTACCAAGTGTTTGGAATGACGTTTTACTACTTTTATTGTGTTGGACTCCAAACCTTTAAGTGTGTTTTGAAGAGTGCATAAATCAAAGAGATTGGCACCGGCAAGCTTTCCGTTGGGTGCCCGAAGAAAAGAGAGAAGCTCTTAAAATTGCACGCCTTGTTTTGTAACTAGTTGCTTTAATGGGGTGCGACCTGCTGGCACTCCCTCACTCAGACAGATAATATCAGTAATATCACTAGCACTGCTAGGCCTTTCATATAGATCCCTTCGAGCTGGAGAGAGACAAAGGAAAAGTGTTCAATATTAAACAGGGCAGTGAGTCATAAGGGTGTTTCCACTGAAATTGGAAAATCAAAGAAAAAGCCTTATGGTCCACATTGCTAATGGATTTTGCAGTACTCCTATCTCTGTGTTCGTATCCGAGAGGCAGTTATAAATGTACTGTACCCCTGACCTCTGACCATGTTTGTAGTATTTGAGTGCTGGTGTGTGTTCTGGGAAATTCTGGGAAATGTAGTTTTGAGAGCTTGATCCTGTGACAGTGATAGTGAAAATGACACAGATGCCTTTATGTCTTATCAGAAATGGGATACTTACTTTTTATCTCTTTTTAATTGCATGAGAAAATCTATTGTGTTATTCTTTCATGTTTGTCCAGTGAAGGACCTGCAGACTATTAACTCTGAACACCTTAACTCAACAATAGCATTTCATTTAGTTGTACCTTGAAACCTTGCATACAGGTTTACCATTGGAATTTAATGGTGTATTTATCCAAAAAGGACATGGACAGGAAAAGACATTTGCTTAATTATTAAACTGGCATAGAAATCTTTTCATTGTGTTCAGAATTTGTATGTGAAAGCATATGTATACCTTGTATATTGATGTGTAATTTAGGAATTTGATTAAATAATTCCTTTATGAATTGTAAAGCTGAATGTATACATATTTCACTACAAACCGCCCTATGTATTAAACTAAATAAAAGACTTTTTTAAAATGATTCCTCAAATGTTAATGCAAGCTGTGTTGAGGAGCCCTTGACGGCTGTAACTCGATGAGCCAAATCGTATAATAAGCAGGAATAAATCTTCTTAAGTAATTGCTTTAATGTCTCGTCCAAGTCTCTGCCGAAGATGACCAATAACTCTGCTGTCATCGTTGCCATGTTGGAAATGTCGCTGTTAGGTGAGGGGTTTTTCACTCAGCGCCCTTCACATTCCTGTCTTCAGAATAAAGACTTGTGTTTAAACAGTGTCCGAGGAACCCTCAGACCCCAGACTTGTGATCTATCTAAATCATCTTTTTGGCAGACTTCTCAGGAAACACCACCGCAGCCATAACTCTTTTTACCAGCGCTTTAACTGGGATGTGCATAATTCCTGGGTGATTATGAAAGGGCCCGGGGCTGGCAGGGAGAGCGAAGACTCTTGCCCTTGTAGCGTATCCCTCATCTCCTGCCACAGTCCAGGCAGTCGTCTGGAAATATGTCTCAGTCAAACAACAACGGAGGCATACAGCGTACTAATGCCTTGATGTGGTCCAACAATGTGCTGAGCTGCAGTGCTGCCGTTTCCTCCAGCCTGCACTGAAAAACATCAGCTACTGGAAAGCTGGAGTTGACAGATTCAACGATTCTTGGGAATATTTTACAAAGGTTGTTGATTTGTACATGCCACATGAGGTAAAATAGGACATTAGCTTTCCTAAGAAGGGCCACGCTGGACTTTGAAGACTAGACTACACTCTTATTTTGTACACTGCAAAACCATCCAACATGTCATTTAATCTAGTATTGAGTCTTAAAATCGTATTTTTTTCCAAACAAGTGAACTTTTTTTTCAGAGTGTGATTCTCAATAATAGTGGAGAGATCTGCCTTCCTTCAAGATATTGGCACTCGTTTCTAGAAATTCCTGAAACTAGTGGAAGTATCTCACCCCAATGGCAGAATTTATCATTCATTTTCAGAAAAAAGATTTTAAGATGAATGTGAGACTAAATAACCGGTTAAGTGGGACATGTTTTGCGGTGTACGCAATCTGTTGATTTCGACATATTCATTGACCACATTGACAGAGACGAATGCGGTTCCTGGGCCTTAAGATTCCCTATGGCTGCACTGTGAATACTAGGAAACTGCAAGGGAGTCCGGGTGTTATGGAGATGGGAGGGAGGACGAAGCAGATTTTAGACTTAATGTGCCAAAATCGCAGAACCTCTGCCCCACCCTGTTGCCTCAGAAGCCAGAGGGAAGCTCTTGAGAGGCAGTGTGATGGACTGCTTTCTGTCCTGCTGTCTGTGTCTGAGTCTCCAGCCAGCCGCTAAGCTAACAGAGCAGATCTGGCTCTCATTAACACAGTCTTGTCTCCCTGCTCCTCCTCTGCCGCCGCGGCAGGCCGTATGGCTTTTGGGTTAGCGCTCAGACGAGCCCCTCAGGAGAGCAGTCATGCTGTCATGTGTAAAAATGTTACGAGACGTCGGGCATCGTTTCATAAGGTGTTGGGTTCCCAGACGTCACTCACTTTGTCATGCTCATTGCCGGTTGCTATCAGTTAATTGTTTTGCCATGCTGACCGACTGAGAGTAAGGAAGAGAGTGAGAGGAAGATTGGAAAGATCATCCTCCGCCGCAGCCACCTGAATTGTATATTGCAGTGGGGAAGTAATATGTTGGCCATAAGGACAGCTCCATAGTCTGTGATAATGAGAATGTGATAGGGCCAGGGTGACACTGAGAAGTGCAGCAGGCCGTCTCTGAGTTCACTTTTACAGAGTTCTCGGAAAAGAGTTCGAGGCCCTGGGGTCTTAGGGTTCAACCTTCGCCAACAAGATCAAGCCCCTTTCTCTCCAGACGAACCCATGGCCGTTGTTCTGGGTAGAAAGACTCGGAGGCACCTGTAGGTCTGCAGACTGTTTTCACTGTTTACTTTCTGATGTGAGGTAGAGGAAAATGCCCCTCCGTGCCTGCTCTCTCCTTCCTCTGAAGTCAGCCAAAGCCGAGCTCTGGCCTCTCTTAGGTTTCCCTCTCAGCACCAGAAGACTGTGAGGTAATGGCCAGCGAGCCCAGAAATGATGGCTCTGTCACTGCAGGTGGAAACACTTTGATTATGTGGAACCTCGTGTTTACAGCGTTGCACCCGCTTACATTTAGCCTTGACATTTCATCAGGCAACAGGAGCGACCCATTTCAGGACCGATCTATTTTGAGCTGTGTGACCTGTCCTTTGGGTTACTGAGGAGTTAAACCCCCCCCCCCCCCCCCCGTCTCTCTCTCTGGACTCACTCTGAAGATCCTGGAACGTTGTCCTCCTTGTGTGGGCCTGGTAGAACTATTTTTATTATGTTTCAGCTAAGGAGACTGGCTGAATGGTCACAGTGTTGGATGTACAGTGTATAAACGTCTTTGGGAAGAAGTCCTATCAAGAACTAATATGGATTCTGTCATCAGAGAGGCTTACCCACATCCTCAGAGGCAGCAGCCCTATATGTCTGCCTATCAATCACACCAGGCCCCCCCTAACTTAATAAGAGCTGGCCCGGGGTAAGCAGGAAACCTCTACCCTTGTTTGGTGTGAACCTCTGGCCTCGGATCCATGTAAGTCAATTCAACTTGTAATATGTCTGTAATTGAGTTTCCTCGGATTTGAAGCTCTGTCAATCTAATTTAAACCTAAATGATTGCATTGTAACCCACCCTTGTTATTTTCAAAAACACGGAGCCCTATGTAAAGGCCCTAAAGAAAGCAGGAGATGGGGACTCCACGCCCTCCGAGAGAAAACTCCTCTCGCCATGGGGGACGCTTTCATCCTGGCCTCGGGTTACTGTGGCAATAAGCACATGGGCCGAGGACGGGACGGGAGCGGGGGCACTGCCGCCCCGTGGAAACAAAATGGAAGGATGAGTAGCTCCATTCATCATCCCGCCACCCATAATTCCCCTTGTTCGCGGTGCTCCTGTGTGGCATATTTCTGGCCACACGCCGCCTCTCCATCTCGGATTCCACGGCCGTGTTGTCATTCAGTGTGTCACAGGACGCCCTCCGGATCTCACTCATGCTCCCGCTGCAACATGGAAGCAAATACCCGTGCACTCAGGCCATTGGCTTCTATAATAAACTAATCACTTTGTATCAACATGGGCTGGGTGTACGCTTTCCACATGCCTCAAACACATTTTCATGGAGAAGACGCATGTTTTACTGCAGCGCCTTTGCTCCCTGTGAAAAAAAAAGAAAAGAAAAATCGATATTATTTAACCCCCTTTGGGTGAAATGATTGGCATGTATAGAAACAAATTCATTATTTTGTATAAATAATCTGGCCCCTGTGTTATAATTGCACTGCTTATTTTCCTTTGCCAAGCTGATCTCGATTTTGGGGTTGGACCAGAGAATTTATTGTAAACCACCAAGACTAAAAGTCCCCAATTTCACTTACTTTGAAGAGACAAGGAGGTCTGGAAGCCCCTGGAAGATCCACTCTTACTTCATAGAAGCTGTTTTTCCATCAGTCAAAGACCAGGCCTTAGCCTCCATGAGGGTAAAGCATAGAGTTCAGAGGTTTAAACCTTTTTGCCACTTTCTCTAGGTGTTTGCACAGTGTCTTGGAGCTTGAGGCCTCACCTTATCGCAGGCCTACTAGACTGTTTTTACCATCCTGACCATTTTCAGTCCTTTGTGCCTGGGATGTAACCTGAGGTTAGGTTTATTACTGCGAGCTGCAGGAAGCTCAGGCTCTTTGAGTGTATAGTGGACAATTGAATTTGAAAACACAAAGCCGACCTCTACCTCTCCCACCCTCCCACCAGCAAGCTAAAGTCAAATAAAGCTCTCGCCATGGAAATTGTACCCAGGTCACACAAACACAAGATACTTCAAACCTGTGCGGGTTTCACTTAATCCAGACAGTCTGTATCCAGTATCCACTTTGTCGCAGGATTTCCTTTCAATCAGATTATGAAGAATAACAAAGGCGTGACAAGTGTTTCATAACCACGTAGCTTTAGCGGGGTTTGAGAACTGTTACGACTATGTCTGTCTAATTGTCTGAGAGGAGACGTTGTTTGATCTCTGGTTACTCAAAGCTGCATACAGATCGAGACACAAGGAAGCAGGTCTTTAAGTACAGATCGGTCCTTGTGAACGTGGCCCAAAGTCCACTGGAGTTCAGCTTTGTTGTCATGTGAAATGCTTGGCCGAAGAGATGAAAACTGTGGCTAAATCCCAAAGAAACTCAATCACTTTGGTATGACTAGTGTTTCTATATTTGGCAGTAGAACTTTATAGATGAACAGATAGATACAGAAGTCTGAAAAAAATAGGATTTCACGAAGTCCAAATATTGTGCATCTAATCTCAAGTCTTTAAATCTTTGGTACAGAATATGTTTTGTAATGTTAAACCGTGGAATAGTTTTACATACATTACTGGGAAATTCAAACCGAAACATTTGGAATACATTTTCTAGATTTGGTTTAGTTTTTACTCGGATCTAATATCAATATTTTGTGGATTTTAGGATTCTTGATATTGCTCGGCAGTTTACTGTGGTACTTTGGACTTCACAAGAGAGGCGCAGTTTGAATGTGTTTGTGGCAGATGCCGGGGGAAACTGACACCTACAACTGGCGTAGGCTTGCTAACCAGATGTGCTTGTCTACATGTGTGGGTGGGTGTGTGTGTGTTCCTGCATGCACGTCTATGTCTGTGTGTGTGTGTGTGTGTGTGAGAGTTGTGCATTGTAATGGTAGCACCACAGTGTCGAGGCGGCTATTTTGTCTACACCTCGCCACCTCCAGCAGCAATATGGCCCACGTTATTACCCTGCTGAGCTCCAGCCTCACTTAACGCAGAGTGGCACCGGCTCTCCCTCGTCTTACTTTACATCAGCTTTCTCCGTAATAAAAGGCCTTGCTCTACCACCCCCCACCCCCCACCCCCCCAACCCTCAACCCCAGCCCTCCCGGGGCAGTAAGCAGATACGGTAACAGCGGTGCGTGGGTGTAGCGTGGTTCGTCTTCCCCGCGGGGCTCCAGCCTTGGCTCCTCGCTCGCAGGGTCCCGGAGCAGGCTCCCGAACTCATTTTCGGCGCTGGATGCCTTGGCTCGGCTTCACAACGGGCGGCATCGCTGCGTTCAAATATTTACATTCATCCAATCAAGCAGCAGACAGTAGCGCATATATATTTCAGTGAGGTCATGGGCTGCCCTCCACTACCACCTCCGCTGTGAGGAGACCCAGGACTAGCTCGCGTCTTCAGAACGGACCGGATTTAAGAGCTGAACTTTGTTGAAGATGTTCCTTTGCTTGATCTCTTTGTGGGATATGTGTCTGGGTCGGTTTCTTTACGCCTCTCTCTCTCTCTCTTTCTCTTGCTCCCTCTCTATGGCTACTTTCAGACCGCAGGCCTTCATGCTCAGTTCCGAATTGTTGCTCATATCTGATTTTTTTTGGATAACTGTTCATATCTATTCTAGGATATAACCCATATCCAGTACCAATATGAACTGACAGCAATGTCAAAAAGACACGTAGCATAACAATAACAAAGGACGTCACATTTGTTTTTGTTCTTACGTTTCTGCTTGTTTCAAACATATTTTGATTATGGTATATGCTTTTGAGTTTTGACTGAATTTGAGTCTTTGCTTTCATTTAGGGATGCCGCGATCGATCGGCCAGCAATCGGAATCGGCCGATATTCAGTATAAATATGCAATCGGGAAATTCCGATAATGCTTTATAGTCGCCGATTGCAAAAAACGATCGATGACGCAAAACACGTGAGCCATTTCTCAGCGGAGTTGGTGTCATTGTCACATGCTAACTCACCTCAAAACATGTCGGCGGTGTGGATGTTAATTAAAAACACAAATCTTCATGGACAACCAGTAACGTCGATTTAATTCTCTGCTTATTTAATGCATCAATTCATCGCATGCCATGTGCGTTTGTTTACATAATGGTCTGCACTCTGCACCGCTGTCCGTGGTGCTGAACTGGACGACGGTCGAGACCCTAACAGCGGAGAGGCAACTGAAAAGTCTCATTTTCTCTCTCTCTTAAGAACATTCACTTATACAAAAACAAAGACTGAAACGGATATATATCTTTGGAGGGTGTCTCTATCTTCGGTATGGCCGATCGGTGGCAAAAAACGTTATTGGGGCATCCCTACTTTCTTTCAGTTGTTGTATCTCGTTATCCTCCATGCTAACGCTGGCTCAGCCAAGCTGCCTGCAGGTGTGAAATGGCAGTTGTCTCAGGTGAATGATGTAATATTTACTTATTGTCATGGCAACATTGCAAGTTGCAAATTACATGGGATCCGATTTTGTACCTCATGTAGTAATTGAAAAAATGCGACTCCATGCAATTTATACAGTTCACATTGATTAGAAAACATCAGATCTGTGTCATGTGAGGGAAAAAAATCAGAATCGGGACACTCTCAGCTACAGTGTGAACAAGCTGTAGCCTAACCTGCTGTCTCTGTATTCTCTCCATTAGTACTGCTGATTCACAGAATACTCCTTCTTCCAGCTCTGAAAGTAATCCCACAATGGTCAAAGCCAGGCTTCTCTGAATGAAAAGGATGGTGCATGTGACCATGCATGTCTTCTTGAAGTCGTCCCACAGCCATCTGCACCCAAAAACGGTATAAGGCATGAAGACTGAAGAATTCAGGCTGCTGTACAGTGTGTGCTCTGTAGGTAGTGAAAGGGCCATATTTTCCAAAGGCCCCGTGAGGTCTCCTGTGGTCCTTGCTAAATGGTCCTACAGTCACGCAGCAGGCTATAAAGCGCTACTGTACACAGTCCTGAGGTCTGCGTCGAGGCAGATGAGCCCTGGATGAAGATGAAGTTGCAGTGAGTCCAGAGAGGAAACCATGCAGAGGTCCGCTCTAGAAATTGGACTAGGTCCGCTTTGGCTAGTGCTGGCATCCATCCATGAACCTCAAGAAGGTCCAGAATTGTGAAGTTTACAAGATTACGTTTTCAAATCTCCTCACCAACAATCCAAAGAAAAAATAACTGAAGTCCAGAGGAAAGCTGGCATCAGTATTTGTTTTTTTTTAGGCAGGTAATCACTAATCTGTGATGGATTACATTTTGGATTTAACGTTTCCAACAGTAATGTGTGTGGCGAAAGTTTCAGTTTCAAACCAAGTCCAAATCTTTACTTATCTATACCCAATACTCTTATATCTCTGCTCTCTCCTAAACACACTGCTTTGCTGGATAGGATCTGATGTATGTCGGGCTGATAAATTTCAGTCCAGTAAAATAGAGTGGTTGCAATGAATACTCGTAACCCGACTTCATCAAACTGCGACTCTCCCATAGCGAGATCGTGAATCCAGACGGCTCCGCTGCACGGTTTTACATCGAACATGTGTATATATTTATCAGATGAGGGAAGAAAATAATAAATAAACGTTCCATAACCAGCATCTGGAGGAATGGGCTCCTGCATTGGCGGAGTGTGCCCATTTGATTCCAGATTTATGGTAACATTACAGTTTTGGCCCACGCCGCCGCTGGAGCAATGTGAGGCGTATTTATTTGCTGGCCCTGAAAACTGGCTGCCACACTCGTGCCATGCTGCCTGCCAGGTCTAGATGGTCTCGCTCTCTGTCTCTATGTCTCTCTCCCTCCACCTCCCTGTGTGTTTTATTCGGAGGTGAAACGTGTCTTTAATACCACGTAAATACCACCGATACTTTCCCTTAATGCCATCCTTTTAAAATATGGCCCGGGAGTTTCGGTAGGTCTGGCCACACGAAAAGCCCTTTGTGTGGGATTTTTCCACGAAGCGGTCAAGGAGATCCGATAGCCCGCCGGCACAGGCAGACATGCGATTGAAGCCCCGCTCGGTCCGTCAACAATGTATCGTTGTGTTCCCAAACACAAAGTGTTAACGTGCGAGGACCTTCCAGTCTCCCCTCAGGCCGCGGCCGCTGCCAAACCGCATTCCTCCGGCAGCTGCCATTTCTTACATCTGCTGCATTGACGTGGTTTCACTTGACTGTAGTGAGGAATTTATTTAGCTTTTCTGTGATGAAATATTACACAGAGACACCAGGCCCGGCGCTCCTCTACGTCTTATTTGTGATCCCCCGGCTGTCATTATGTTATGAGTGGTTGTGGCTTCTGTTCTACTCTGCAATCTGCCCGGTGCTGCTAGAACTACTACAACTTACCACTGCTGGTGGAAAAAGACGGCATTTTCTCCCCTCGCAACACTTCCAACGGCGTCCTAATGTGGTCGCGGATGCCAAATATTGTTTGAAAGTCACCCAGAGAGGCCCAGGAGTAGACCTGCCCACCTTTTTTTGAGATGAAAATCGTGAAATTCCTTTGAACTTGGCATGCAAACATGGAGGATGATACAATTGTCAATGTGGCACTGTGTAAATTGCAAACCTTGCAGGATCACATTTTACTTCGCAGTGCAATCCATCAGGCTAAACCCAACATTTCAGTGCTTGGATAAGGACAAACCTGACATGCAATGGGCGGTCATATCGGCTTCAGAGGATGAACTTAGGAGGGTACAGCGGCTCTGTTGGTGACGCCACAAAATTCGAAAACAGCAATCATGCAATCATGGTATGTGGAGCTGCCATGGGTGTTATTTTTGAATTCTGCTGCCTCAGCAATTGGCACCCCCTAGGTTCATTCACCATAGTTGAAATAGGACTTTCATTGTAATGAGAGGTTTGCCCAAATGCAACAAAAAAAAAAAGACATTGCCTTTTTGCACTGCGCAAATTAAGCGCACTTAAAAGAAGGTGACACCAACAGACAAACAGACTTCACTATGCATATACTCTATAGTCCCTATCAGCCAAACTGGTGCACAACCAGTGTTTCTAGAAACAGTGTGGGGAGAAACAGGAAAAAACAGCTTACTGAAATTGTTTCCCAACATGCCTTGCGCTACACTGAGCACTGCACCTTATTCAAAATAGGGAGAGAAAAACATTGTTTGCTAGCACTGTAAACTAGCTAACTTAGTCAGATTAACCTAGCAGTAGTTGGCAAGGAGAACTAGAAACAATAAATAAATAGAGAAAAAGAAGCCAAACACTCCAAGTAGAGTTGGCATTTTGAATTGGAGGCGCTGGCATGTCCGCCTATGGACCTAAAATTAGATGAATGTTGTTTTGCAGTGTTGCCTTCCTTTAAACCGCATTTTAGTTTCAGTTCCATACAATATTGAGCTTATGGCCGACTGAAAAAAGCACAGAGTTAGAAACTTTCTCAGGGAAAACATGGGAACATTGCAGCACTGAGTTGCGGACTAGCCTTGGGGGATTTCATGTGTATATGAAAAGAGATATCTCATCCCAACTTTGTTTGCACCACAAGAAGTGAACGTATCAGTGTCGTGGTTCTCACCCCTACAACTTACATCTCGTTCTGGTATCTACAGGTTTTTGTACTTTCTCTTTATCCCCTGCTGGCAGCCATGCGTCGACTTGGACCCACAGCACCACTGGAAGGGGTCTCTTTGTTTGTAGCAGCTGTTTAGCCGGTCTGTCTCAGGAGCCCAGAGAATGGCCAATTACCAGGATTTAGGCTGTTAGGAAACAGCTGAACAGCAGGCAGCTAAACCGCCTGCTGTTTGTGTGTGTATGACTCTTGGATGGACCGAGACATGGGATCCAGGGAGGAAATTCACAGGCATTATCCTCCAATAAACAAGCAGGGAGATGTGGCCGTGCATACTGGGCCTGTTTAGACGTCGGAGGCGAATGGAAAAAGCGTTCGACTCGGCTAACCCCTGTATGACCGAGCCGTAGATGAGGCCTGTTGTATTGCAGGGCTTTGTGGTGAGATTGTAGCTGGGATTATGTCAGTTTATGGCAGAGAGGAAGAAATGTTATGCGTGGTTGGAGTCTGTGTACGCGTTGTCTCACCAAGAACACGAGTACGAGAAAATGCGGTCGTCGAACTCATGTAAATGAAAGTGAAAACTTAAGACCAGGTATCAAAGCAGATATTTCCTACATTGTCTTTCCCCTTCCACCCATCCTTGTTCCACTACATGAAATGCGGTTCTCCCTTTCTGTGAGAAGAGTTTACTCTGGCAGCTTGTTTGAATGGAGTGTTTCTGATCCTTCCACATTCATCCATCTCCCAATTCTCTCAAGTAAGAACAATGTGCATGCCTCCACAGTCTGTTCTTACAAGTGCAATTGACCCTTTTTGTTTAAAACTGGCATGTGTCACATGTTTCCCCCCCATTTCAGACCCAGGCCCTTTCACAAAACAAAATGGAGATGATGTCCACCTGGAATAACAGCCGACATGTCCTCATTTGGCCAAAACGCAGCATTTACTTGTGGTTTCTTGTAAGCACAGCTTTCCCCTGTCCATTTCTGGTGGTTTCTAAAGAAGTTTATTATGAGAAATGAAGACAGGAAATATTTTTCAACTGCTTTAGGTTAGCTCAATAAGCAGTAGACTCAGAAACCGCCTCGCAACAGAACTGGATCCAGGAGAAGAGTTGAACAAATGTGGCTTTAATACAATAATGGAATCAAGAAGACAATGCCAGAATTCATCCCTCCCTTTAGAATGAATGATTTTGAGGAAATAATACATTAAGAAGTGGAATATAAGAAAACAAACCTGTCCTGTCTGACGCTAACAATCGTGGTCTAGTCAAAGAAATTAGTTAAAATGTTCTTCTTCGGATAGAAATGGCTTGTATCAATAGGTTTTCTTATTTCTGGACATGTATAACCCATTCAAAGAAAATTAGATGTTTTAGTATTCCTTTCAGGAAGTTCAGAAATCAAGTCTAACGCTGAAATAACACTTTGTCCACAATGCCTAACTACTACTAAGTAATTAATTTGTTTAATAATCTCTATAAGCAATGTGTAATTCCTCAGT
Source organism: Centroberyx affinis (assembly GCF_046629955.1). NCBI lineage: Eukaryota > Metazoa > Chordata > Actinopteri > Beryciformes > Berycidae > Centroberyx > Centroberyx affinis. Next base: position 144,010 of record NW_027279635.1, read on the forward strand.
GTTAGCCAAAGTTTCCTAGTCTCCTCCAATGAAAGTTCCCAGTGCAAACTCCAGTTGTACTCCTCTATGGACGTGCCTGCTGGGGGAATATGCTAATTCGGGGGTGTAATTTGTCTGCGCAATGTAATAACACTTCTTTGACCCTTCGTCTTCCATGTGATTAGCTTTGGTCCGCAACAATGTCCGTGATCTGAGAAGTGGCCTGCACACATCACCTCCTCAACTCAAACACCCATGAAGTTACAGCTGATCCAAAACAGCCCCGGTCCTGAAATGATTGCAAGGCCGGACCAAGTTTTTAATCAGTCAATTCTTTCAGGAATCTAACAATTAGGCCCAGCTATTTCTCTCATATTTGTGTCCAAGGGCAGGAATAAGCAGAAGACAAAGTCCTGGCTCTAATGAACGGGGCTCTTTGGAGCATCCTTCACGGCAAGGTAACTAATTACTTCAGCATGCCACAGGAGTCATATTTCCTCATCAAATGGGAAATGATTTTCAGAGCGTCTGTGTTCTTGGATTTCATTCCGTGTGGTTTCGCCCGCTGACGGTAAAGTTGAGTTTCTGGCGGACTAAATAGCCAAGGTGAAGTCTGGAGTCTGTCAAGCCACGGGCCGCGCCAAGCGAGAATCTCCACTTGTCCGTCTTCCGCGCCGAGATAACCGTGCAGTTCCACGACTCCTTTCAAACCTTTCAGCGTAACAGAGCGGAGGCATAGATGAAGAGGAGAAAAAAAATGAAGCGAGAGGCTAGACAGCATGGAATATCACTTAGTTTTTCAATGGAAAATGTGGCTCAGCGAAGGTGGGGGCTTGGCCGGCTCAGCGCTGTGAGGGATGAGAGGAGAGAGTTCGGGTCAAACCACCTGATAGGATTATTTCAGGAAGTGTCAGGGGTGAGCTATCTCGCAGGGCCGAGCTGAGGTCCAGTTGGCCGCAGAACCGGTGCATCCGCAGGAACCCCAGTGGGCATCCCATTGGGTGTTTGGCCACTCGGTAAGCTGTGGCCTGATTGGTTCTGACTGACACATGGAACCGCAGGGCCCGGGTCCTTCCAGCGCTGGGCAGCACCCGCAGTTTGCGGTGTTCGCTGCTTATTGGCCGGGGAACGGCTGCTGTCTCCTTCTCTGTCGCGCTCACTCTATCTTTCTTCCCGTTCTTACTTTCTCTCTCTCTCTCTCTCTCTCTCGTCCCTGGCGTGAGAGGGGTCTTGGCCTGGGCTCTGTGGCAGAGCTCAGGTTCGGGACGAGCGGTGGCATGGTAGAGCCATTAATACCGGCGAGGAGAAGGGAGTGGGCCATGGACGCTGAGCCCGAGCCCCGAGGACAAGGACACACCTAGAAAGTGTGAACCATAAATTCAGTGTTCCCCCGGCCTCACCGACATCACAGACACACTCAGACACACTGCACAATGGCTCGGTTGTCTATTGACCGTATCGCACAGGCTCCACAATACCACAAGTGTTAACCTTATATATATAGACTTCCTTGGTATCTGCGTGTCCACATCAGGCCAGCGGATATAGAAAACCCAAGTCCAAATCTCTTTTTTTCAAACCCATACCCTCTTGGACAAGGTGCCTCTTGAAGAAGAGATTTCTATCTCATCCCAGATAAATACAGGTCAAACAAAGTGAAATACCCAACATCCTTATGAAGGTAGCAAAAATACACAAGATAGCAAACGCTGGGGCCCAAACCACTAATGTGTGGTACGCGGTTGAGGCAGCTCCACTGCTGTATACATTCAGCTGTTCCAAGGGTTTGTCATGATTAGTTTGTTTGGCTCTCAGAAACCACCCCGCCTTGTGTACCGTAAACAAACATCTCCTATATTGCGATCAATGTCGACTGGTGGCCCATGGTTAGAATTAAGACCTTAGCCTGGTGACATAAACACTCAAAGGAAAGCTAAAATTCACTAAAATGGCCATTTACAGGCTAGAATTAGTGTTTGCTCCAGGTTTTCTCCTCTCCACAGAGGGAACAAGACAATAGTGTTAACTGGACAATTAATGGCTTTTGAAGTCACTAAACGCTATACAGACATTGATACCCATGAACTAAATCTGACCCCAATCAGAGAAGTTAGGAGATTATCTGAAGTGTTTCCTTTCAAAGTGAGATGTCCACCATTTCATAAAAAATGAAGTAAAGCACATTATGGATATGGATTACTATTAAAAGTTCTGAGTCATCTTAAGACCTTTGGACACTAGAAAGTTTGTTTTGAACTTTGAATGTTTTTGATGATAGAGTCATCTGTGTTTTTGAAATATTGACTGATGAATTTCAGGCCGCAGTGTTTTTATGTATATAGTGTTATTATATTATACTTAGATATACTGTATGTATATGTACTCTTTTGGAATTAACCCCTTCCACAATGGGAAAACTTTTAATGTACTTTTAGCAGATAAGGGAACACACAATGTTGCATTGTCATACAAAAACCTCTTTTAACTAAACTACTGTTGAAAGATTTTGAAATAAACCTAAAAAAAAAAAAAGCTATATTCATAATAACAAGACAACTTGAAGATTGAAACTTGTGAAATTAGAGAGTATAAAATAAGATTAATATTAACAAATGAACCAAAACAAGATGCCGTCTATTTCATTCAAAGGTTTATTCATTGTTTTGACGAAGTAACAATGGTTTTTAAAAAAAGGAAATTTTACATGAGAGCAAATCAGACAATACAAGGAGATATGCATTTGGTCATTGGATTAAAAATCCAGTCTCTATCAAAAAAGAAAAAGAAAAAAAAAATCTGAATTCATATAACTTAACAATAAAAAAACAAACTACGGTCACCACTTTCTTTGTTTTTACAGTCCTTAATAATTTATAGGCTTTAATACATATCATGTCAAAAAAGTAAATTGCTTTCCATTTGTCAGCATTGTTGCGAAAGCAGGGTTTGTGCTGGAGAAAAGTCGTGTACAGTACCAAAGTCTTGGCCATAGAAACACTGTTAGTACTTGTGTAGCTGTTGGTGACCGGCTGATGCTGCGAGGCTGCAGGTAGGAGCAACAATGGGCGCTCTGTTGTTTCCGAAGCCTCCTTCCCTCCTTCCCTCTCTCCTTCTCTCCTCGGCGAGCGGGTATCGTGTGAGGTGCGAGGGCTGCGAGCGGTCCAGAGGTTCAGAGGTGCTATTAGAAACACAAGGAGTGGGCCTGGCTCTACCCTGCAGCTACCCTGCCTGGATCAGGTGTATAAAAAACACATGTGGAAGCCCGTCGTCCCCCCCCCTCCACTGCATAAGCAAATAGTGCCTGGGGATTGGCTAGTGCGATTCCTTTTATTATGCTTCCATAGGCACGCTAACAGGAATAATATAGGATTTTCCTTCATTTTTTTTTCTCTTCTGTTCACCTTTATGTAAAATCAACACATTGTGTTTTAACATCCCCCTTTCATCCCATAAGTTCTCAATGGAGGCTGTGTGTATTTTCTGACCGAGAACCAAGAACTGTAAGTGCAGCTTTTTTTTTTTTTAACAGTTTGCACATTCAAGACAATAAAAAAGGCCAAAAAGTCACTTTGTGCAGCTTGTCTTCGTAAGTCCTCGACCACAAGCACAGTCTGGGTTGTCAAACAAAAAAAGGGCTAAACTGCACAATTTATAAGGAAGTGTACATTTTGACACACAAACAGTACCTTGAAGATATACATGAAATTAAAGAGTCGGCAGAGAGAGCCAACTTCAGTTACTCCCAAAAGTCCAACTTGATTTCTCCTGTTTGTGTACTTGGCATTGGTCGCTGCAATGTAAATAACATATGCACCGTACATAAGTACTTTCTGAAAAAGAGATTCTTTCCACTGGATGACAAAAGAAGCTCTTAATGCGGTACGGTGAAGTGAAACCAAGTACAAACTTTGATTAAAAACAAAACGACCGCACATATACAAACTGACAATAACAAACACTTTGAACACTTGCTTGGCCGACAAAGAGATAATACTGAAATGCAATTTTGAAAAAGAAAGGAGAAAAAAAAAGAAGGCGGCGGCGAGGGAGAGAAAGTCAAACTTTTAAGTCTGTCCTCTGGCTTCTTGTAAACAGCAATTTGAATGTAATGCTAAACAGCTGAGAGGACTGAGGATCAAAAGACCGGGGGAGCTGGTGGTGGTGGTGGTGGTGGTGGTGGTGGGGTGGGGTGGCTTGTTTTTTTTCACTCTGGACTACCTTGTTCTGAGCAGAAACATGTGAAAAGGCAACGCTGTCCGCATAAAACAACACTGATAACGCAAAACAAAAACATCCCTTTTAGGTCATGGCCCTCTTTGTTTAAAACACATACTGTACCGAGCCTTAAAGCGTGTGTGCGTGTGTCTAATATTTCTGTCTTTGTGTGGGTGAGCGTGACTTCACCCGGGTCCCAGCTGAGCGTTCTGCGCACGTTCCGCCGACTAAAAGCCCCGATAAGAAAGGAATCCTTGGCTGGAAAATGAAATCCAAGGCCTTAGTAGTGGAAAAGTCTGCCGAAGGTGGAGAGCGTTGGCCGCTTATCGATCCGCTGCTCACGTGAAGAGCGAGCGCTGGCCGGGATCAACTTATCTACGTATCCAACGGTTACTGTCGCCCCGCCAGCAGCGAGAGTCTGACCGAGACAAAACAGCGTTCAATTTACAGTCAAAATGGAGACTTCAGACAAAACAAGGGCGACGCCATCGGCGGATTTGCTCCTGGGCATTTTCAGAGCGTGCCTGTGTGTGTGTGTGTGTGGGTGTGTGTGTGGGTGTACAGCACGCTATTGGAGTTTATCAGTGCCTCAGATGGTGAGCTCATTCAGTCCGTAAGGCACGTAATATTGTGGGGAGTTGTCATTCACAAAACGCATCCTGAATAATGACCATGACTCTCTGTATCTAACCTTAGTAAAATAATCCTTCAGAGGCACCTTAGTATCTGTACTTTGACCGCAGTCGGTGTGTTGTTTGCTTGAAAAAACAAAAGGCACTTTGGCAAAATACAAATTGCGTAGCATAAAAAAAAAAGAAGAAATAAAAAAAAAAATCAAGACTCATCAAAATAAGTTAACATTACAAAAAAGTGTCTCGTTTTAGGAAATACTGCAGTGAAACGATCATCAACACTTGTCTGTCGCGGGCGCAGGCAAACATGTCAACCCACCGAAGAAAAGGATGCTCAAGGCCTCTTTTGCACTTTTTTTTTTAGACACGGATAACAACAACCCCAAAAAAGACAAAGAGTTCTCTTTTTGTTCCACTCTTCCTCGCTTCAAACACCTTCCCCCCCCCCGAATAAAACAGTTCATTCGACTCTTGAGGGAGAGTTATTTTTTGTTTTTTGGACTCTGGCGAGGTTGCTGCAACAGGAATGTTTGCTGTTTTTGCATAGAGAGAAGGGGAGGATGACGTTAGCGCAGAGGGGGCAGGGGGGGCTAATATTTCTGCACCAATGGCACTTTGACAGTCTTAATCTCTGCTATATGGGAGGACTTCTGGATGATACAGCTGGTGGTCCCGGAGGGGCTGTCCTTTCCCTGCGCCAAGTTGGTCAAGGCCATGGCGGCGTTGATCTCCTTCCAGTACGTCTCGTCTTTGCCCTTCACCTTCTCCTTCTGCGCACCTCCGACGCCACCGCTGCCACTAGCAATCAGCGAAACACGCAAACACACGAAAGAACAAAAACAGAAGGAACAGAGTGTTAGAGGACGAGTTCAGCGTGTAATGAATGAGCTGAGTAGATCTGCAGTGCGAGCAAAGAGAAAGGCCATAGAAGACTCACTTGTCACATTTACTTGATCCATGGTCTGTGGTTTCTGAAAGTACAAGAGGAAAAAAAAGGTTAATTTTGCAATGTTCTCTAGGGTCAATGAGGATTAATTGAGATCCAGCTGAACCGAGGGGTTCGGGAGGCGTACGTGTGTGTGTGTGCACGCATGTTTGCGCATGGATAAATACTTGTGTGAGGTCTGTATCTGTACACCCTCTGCTGCGCAAACATGTGCTGCTCTGCTTTCTCTCCTCATTCAGATGCCGGACAAATAGGACGTTTTGCAAGAAGCCGTCAAGAAACAAGGTGACTAATAGGATAGAGCTGAAAGATGTTTCTTATGACTCATAAACTCCATTCTCTAATATTTTGTTCGAAAACAAATGGGCCCCGGCCAACATAATTGAGTTGTCTGAGGAAATCAGATTGAAAATGACTGAGCGTAAAAGATTTGAGTGGGAAAGAAAGGGCAGCAAGTGAGTCAGTGAGAGAAAGATCGATGGCTGCTCTGTTTTTTCTGTTCAAATGGGAGCAATCTCTATCTCATATGTAAAACATTAGCGGGGAATAGCAAAGTCATTAAACAATGAAACCAAACTTCTCTTCGGGCCAAGCAGTGTGTTTACTTCAGCATACTGTTCGCTCTGAGAGAAAGACCATGTGCACGTGCGTGAGTATGTGTGTGTGTGCGTGCGGTGAACCTGTCTTCTGTCTTGGGTCCAGCTCTAGGTGAGTTTTACCCAACAGTGAATATGATGACACAGGCTTGGCGTTTCATGAGGCATTAAAAGAGACCAGAGCATCTGGATTTCCTAGCCATACGGCCTTCAGGCACACTCTTTAAGTTAACTAAACACACAGCTAAGGCCCTGTGAGCCTTTAAGAAGACAGTCTTACCCGGGTATAAAAGACCTGCTGACCTGAGGACATTCAAATGAGGGCAAATTCTCTTGAAAGTTCCAAAACTACCATCAGTACCAAGGTACCAAAGGGAATTTGACTAGTTCGTCTTACCTGGTGTTCTTTGCTCAGGTAAAAGAATGAATTGCCCCTTTCCCCATGTCTAGTGATTGGTTAGTCCTGGTGTGGCATGAGTGCTGATTGTGTTCCTTTAGTCCTATCTCCCTCCCAGACGTCCCACCATCGCCCAGGGACACCCACTCTCCCGCCCGCCCCACACCGCATTCCCCCGTAAAGCAAATGTCTCGACGCGAACCGCTGTTTTAACGAGGCCCTCACTCGCACCACCGTCGCCGCAGGACGACGGCCGACAGGCGTTTCTCGAGGCTGCTAACGAAACTGAACTCTCACCCTTCATTTTCGCTGGAATGTCATTCCCACGATTGTTATACGGGACTGGAAAGGTCGTGCGGGGACGTTTCCTCAGCTGCGGAAAAAACAAAACGCCAAACTCCTCCGGCACCGGAGAAAGGACAGACGGATCTTACCGTCAGACTCCATCACCTCTAACCCCGCCTAACGCCTCCCTAGACTTTCCAAAGACCTGGATCCGGTGTTCAGACTTTCGCAAGGCGCCATAAGCACCTAATTATTCCCAACGCCTCCTTCCATTCCTGCCTTGTTGTCCAAAAACGTTCCCATGTAGCGTGACCCTGTACTGACAGTACCGAGTTTGCAAGGCCTCGGGCTAATGTGGGTCTGATTATGAAATTTCCTGTAGTTTCCCGTTCATTCTGTAATAGGTGTATCCCGCAGAGAGAGACGGACTTCACTCTCCCCAATTTTCTTCTGTTGATCATTCTTAGACAGAAGAGAAAGAATGTGCGCATGTGTGTGCATGTATGTGTGTGTGCACGTGCAAGAGGGAGATGAGGACATGATAACCAAGAAGTACAAACCACAGTTTGAGATTTCAGGTTTTAGTTTGCCAAAGCATTCCAAGAAAATCCTCACACACTCTTGTCTGACCACAACTCCCTGCTCTCCTATCTTTCCGTCAGTCTTTATCTTGCTTCATCTATGGGTCCTTTCCTTTCTCCATTTTCCTCCGTCTCTTTATCGGGTCCCTCATCCTCCGTCCCCCACTTTTTCACTTCTCGCCTGAGCGATTTGCGGTAATACCCCGTGATCCAGGTACTCGAGACTGACCGTTATCATGCGGTCCAGCCAAAACAAATGCAATGTTTCCCGTCTATGTTTTAATAAAGGGAAACTCTGTTCAATGTCAGGAATAAGCATTTCTTCCACAACTTCAAAAGCCTTTTTTGAAAGCCCTTGACATTATCCGTCTTTTTCTTCTCCCTCCAACCTCCTTTTCTGTTTAAGCTTTTTTTTTTTCAAAATCTGACATTCTGGCCTGGACTATGAATATCAGGTGAAAAATGTTTTTCACAAAGACATTGGCGATACTTGACCAGGGTGCATAGCCAGTGGAGCCTGTGCAGGCAAGCTCCATGCATCTCCATCTAGTCTCTTGATTAATGCCAGCGCTGGGGAGCAGATTGGTCCTGATTAAAAATATGCTCCATTCTCGATAATCACGGCACTGTAATTACAGGCCAATTACATTGTTTTCATGTGTTGCGCTGTTGTTTATGTTCCCCCGAGATATATTAGCTCAGTGTTTACTGCTGTGGCGCTCGGCGTATGGACGGGTTGGCGACGGCAACACAAGGACAACAGCAGCGACATCAAAGACAAACAACAAGGAGAAAAAGACGGGGTACACAATCATCCGAAACTGTCTTCTTTTGTGTTGTGAAGTCACTGTGGGCTGTGAAGTACGACAAGACAGCACAGTGTGTGTGTGTGAGTCTTTCCGTCCACAGCTTAAGTGTTTCCAGCGTGTGAGGCAGCCACTGTCCAGATGCTCCGTTCAAGCCTGTAAAACAGTGTTTTCTGAGGCCTCCAGCAGGTGGAGAAGGTGGAGCTGCATGCATGGCGGACCCAAGCCCCCAAACCCCCCCCCCCCCCCCCCCAAAAAAAACAACCTCTGGACACCCCCACGGCCAGAACGACCCCCCTCCCCCCCGCTTGCCTTGGGGAACTATGGACCCCAGGACCTGGAAATGGACCACTGCACGCAAAAACTCTATTTCCAAAGCCCTGTGCCTAAAACATCTAAAACTCAGATTTTTTAAAACAAGGGCCGTGCCAAAGACTCCATAAATCGTCAATAAATCACGGAGGGCCTTTTATTATTTTCTCATTCTTTTTTCCCCCCTGTTTTTTTTTTTACTTTACTACTTTGCTACTGAAAAGTCAGTCCACTTTGCTGTTGCCTTTGGGCTACACTGACAGTGGGGTTTCACGGACCGCCAAAGGGGAAAGCTAAGAAGTCTGATGGTTTCTGGCGTCGTGCTGAAAGTCCAAAAATACTAGCTCACTTAACATCACCGCGGGGTAATGAAGGGAGAGCAAAAAGAGGCAAAAAAAAAAAAAAAACCCTGACTGGCTTAAACAAAACTTGGTGAAAAACAGGGGAAAACAAGCGGGGGCTGACAAATGAGAGAGGGAATGGGGTTACACCTGTTCAGAGGAGTGGTGGGGAGGGAGGAGAAGAGCGGTTGACTATCATCATTACCATCTGGTGCTGTTGTTAGCAACACACAACAATAAACAAGGCAGGCCCTGTTGCACAAACCGAGGGCTGGGCTGAATTAGGGAGGCAAATAAACACACACACACATTTTATATGACATTTACATTGCAGGCTTTTAGCTGTCAGGCTTATCCAAAGCAACTTACAATGTGTTGGGCAGCAGAAGAGGCTTAATTTCCAAGATCACCAAAAATTACAAGCAACCAAAACTAAGGAGTGCAAAGGTCCTTAGTAAGCTTTTAATATTCCTGTGACCATAAATGATCATATGAGAGCAAAGTGCTGGGAAAAGGAATACAGTAAGAGCTAAGGAGAGTGGTAGAAGGTATTTTTTTTTTTTTGAGGACAATTAGAATGAGTAAAGCAGAGGGGATGTGATTCATTCTATGACAGAAAATGGGGATTGACTCTGCTATTCTGACTGGAATGGGATGGTCGTTCCAGCATTGGCGAGTCGAGAAACACACACACACACACACACACAAAAATCCAAACCAAAAAGAGGTAAGGAGATGAGCTAAACTTATTTCCCCATATAGCACCTGAGGCGAAAGTGGGTTTGCAGACATGCCGATCCGTTCGCCGCTGACCTGCGTGACGAACGATGAGGACAGATCAGCATCATCGTGTGATCATGTGGCCTTCGTTCAGCAGCCAATCAGGGTCTGAGGATGACTCGGGCGTTACTGTCGAGTCATAATGCTGATTTGGACAGAAAATCTTGTCGTTCTGCAGCAAAATCTAACCTCCAGCAAAACCTACCGGATATAAAGTCACGTTCAAGTAGCTGAATGGGCAGACATGTGAGCGCTTGGACAGGTTCATCTTTTCGGTTCCAACCAGAGGGGAAATGACTAATGCCTCCAGCGGTATACTACGACGCCTATTGATGCTATCTTTGATCTGAGACCAGTCCAAGCTGCGGTCTCGAGCGCGGGGTGAGAGACGGGCTGACACACAGCGATCACTCGCGCTCCCGGGCTTGGCTTTGCTCTCCGATTCTATTTTTCATATATTTCGTTTAACGATCTGTGCTTTTTATAATGTCAAGGAGAGTCTGTAAATGAAGTTAGAGATGCCTTGGCACACTTCTAGCCTGCGCTCTGCCAACCCTGCTTTAGACGGCCCCTCCCAGCCATTTCTCTCTCTCTCTCTCTCTCTCTCTCTCTCTCTCTCTCTCTCCCTCTCTCTCTATGGGTGGTGAGTAAGTCTGAGTCTGAGGCTCCAAAGGACCAAACTGTCAATTCCACTCAGCCGGCCAAAGACACCATACGCGGCATGAATTTAACGCCTTCTCCATTTGCCCTGACAACACTTTCATCGCTTAAATATTGGAGGGCGAAAAGAATAATTAGCTACAACACTGTATTAAATAGCACACACACACACACACTCACACATACACACAGCCAGGCAACAGCGACCAAAAGCTTCACCCTCCCTCCTATCCCCTGCATTTCTTTTCCTGCGTTTCTTTTTCCACGTCTGCCCGGCAGATGACACAGTGGTGTGGTGTGGCTGCGGTGAGGAAAGATAACCAAGGATCCAGCCGTGAGGATTACGCTCCGTGTCTTGGTAGATGAAGAAATAATAACAGCGTTTCAGATGTTTAAACATTGCCGGGTTGTCATTGTGTTTACGAGTGCCAGTAAACAGAGTGTAATCAGGGCCCCCGTAAATCAGCCAAAATGAGAGGAGCGTCTCGACGAAGACGTAAATACGTTGTCAGGGCTCGGTGTGCCCTTGTCTGCGAGTGTTCTGCGTGCGTGTGGGTGGGTGTGCGCGCGTACTGCCAGGGTGTCACTGGGCAAAAAAAAGCAACTGTCCTCATCATGGGTGAAGACTGGGCTTTTTGGGTTTGAGAATGGCGTGACACGCCGAGCCGCAGGCGGTTTGCACGGAAATAATCAGCGTGAAAGAAAAGAGATTGAAAAAGAGACCGTGATGGTATCTGAGGATCAGCGGGCGCGTACTTCAAACGGTGACTTCATGACAACAGAAGGGCCCGGGACGTATTACTAGAGTAACGATACCCTTGATGAGGCGAGGCGAGGCGGGCTTCACACAGCGACTCAACGGCTAAACTATTCCAACAGATGCCTTATCGTCCCGTTATCCCTGCTTTGATAGGACAGGTACGAAAGAGACAAAACAAAGCGGGGGGGAGCGTTCTCCGCTGGGGCCGATTCCGTCACAGGTTTCTCGGCAACGTCCTCCGGGATGAACGACTGTTGTTTGCGGCGCGCGAAACACACACATTCGGGGAAAAAGAGTGGAAACCACAAGTAAACATTATTCGGATTTTTAAGTGTTTTCTTGTTCCCAAAAATATCCCTTTTCTGGAGTTGGAGGCCAAATGATATGTTTGCGCTGCACTCACTGCATCATTATGTTGCAATTCTTCACAGTGGTAGGTTGAATTGCCCTCTCACACACTTGGTGGGGTTCTCTTTCTCTCTGTGTGTGTGTGCATGTGTGTGTGTGTGTGAGGCCCTCGACTGCCCTTGCTCGGTCACACCTCTGGTCTCTCATTAAGCCTCTCTCTCTCTCCCTGCCCTCCCGCCCTGCTCCGTCCCGTGGGAACACAATGGCAGCCTATTGTTCTAGACGCGGCTCGGTTTTTAAAATGGAAACAATTTGTGTTTTATACAGACCAGGGCAGAGCAGCTCGGTTTCCCTGACTAGGCAGGCAGCTGTGTTTTCTGACTCCGATGAGCTGATTGAGTGTGTGTGTGTGTGTGTGTCCCAAAAACCCTTGGCGTGCTGATGATTTAAAAACGATCAGGTTGAGAGAGCGGCCCCGCTCATTATTCCGTACTCTTCCAGTTCTATGTTAGGGAGTCGTGCGTAAACAGCGCCTGTGTCGATGTTTGTCTGTTAACACTTCTCCGCAGGATGACGGCTAGAATGAACGCTGTCTGGTTCTGCTGCTGTCTTCTCCGCTCGCCTCGCACCCAGCCTCTGTTTAGTGGTCGGAAGCCAATATCCCATCTTCGAATGAGAGAGGTTCACCATCTGGGTTTTTCTCTTCCCCTCTGTGTCTTTTTATCCACCTTTCCATTTGCATGAAGCTGCACCACAGCCTGATGCCAGGATTATACCTCACCTCTGCCAACTCCCGGTCGTTCCCACCATTGTACCAGCCACACCCAAAGGGACACATGCGGAGTCCAGCGTATACATCGCCGAAGACTCTGCTTTACACAGTGCAAAAAAACTTGGGGAGTATGTGTCCTTACGTAAAGCCCAGTGTCAAAATGTGTTTGTTGACACCTGTTGACATGCATGCCTGCTGTGTGTGTGTGTGTGTGTGTGTCTTGCAGAAAGACACACTTTCACACAGGGCTTCATATTACAAAACATATTCCACAGTCATGTTTGCACTCTGTTTCAATAAAGCAGAGTCTGCAGTGATGCCATCATCACATCCAAGCACACACACACACACACACACATTTGTATTACTATACTTCACTGACTACATTCATTCCCTAACGCCTAACCTTAACGTTAACCCTAACTCTAATATTAACCCTAAACCCAAGTCTAAACCCTAAACTAATTTTAACCTTTACCCTAACCATAATCAAATCGTATTTCCTTCATCTCTCTATCTTTGGAGGAGAAAGACAAGCACACACACACAAAAACACTCATTTCTTCCAACCACGCTCCCTCTGTCTCTTAGTCATTGCCACCACGCTCCCTTTCTTCTCCCAACAGGCCCCCCTCCACCGCTGGGGAAACTCAGCTCTTGATCTGGATGGAACGACTCCCTCCCTCCCATCCCTCCCTCCCTCCCTCCCATCCCTCCCTCCTTCCCTCCCCCCTCTCATCCCTTCCACACTGATTCCTAAAGCCCAACCTGAACCCGATGAGTCTTGGCAAAAAAGCGTCGCCTTGGAACAGCCTCTCTCCCCCTCTCTCCCCTTTCTCCTTTCCTATGAAACTGTGGAAAGAGCGGATCGCGGCCAGTCTATCCGGAGCTCTGGATTCCTGAGACGAGGAGTCCTCATCCATCACTGTCTGGGAGCGGCTCATTGTCACCGAGCGGGCCCCCGAGTCGAGCATTGTCTTTCTCGCAGGTCTGTGGCCTGCCGTAAATTACGCCGCCGCTCATCGCTCGCAGAACGTCACCGCGACACCGGCGTCTTAAAGACACTGGGGTTCCCGTCCCTCAACAGCGCTGCGGCGTAAATCACCACAGTTGAGTTTCTCTTCGGAGAGGAAACGGGAGAGGCAATAATGGTAAAGGAAATCCAGTTAAGTATAGCTTGTTAGTCAAAAATACGAAAACAGCCATGATAGTAATCTGTATCATAAACAACGTCGGATCTTTCCACCTGTCTCGGAGCCCGATCAAACCTACGGGGAGAAAGCCACCGAAGACAAGAAATCCAAACATTCTCATTTTCCGTATTAAGATGACTTTTCTGGTACGAAACCTCCTCCTCCAGCGCTCCTTTTAAGTGCCACAAAACTCTCCAGGATTCAATAACTGTCTGGCGCGCGCTGTGACCTAATTTGAAAGGCCCTTAGGAGCTCAGCGGCCGCCGTCTAACACTACTGTTTTCATTGAACATATTTCTGACAGGACTATGTGTTAAATGTCGCCCGCCTCAGTAACAAGTCACTCTGACACTGTAAAATAAAGGTGAGCGCTGCCGCTTCGCGCGGCCAACAACATCTTGTGTAATGGAACCGACTCAGATACTGGTTGATGAGGAACAAAACGTGTGCTGGAAGTCACAGACAGAAATACAAAATTAGGCCATTTTGGCCGTTTACAATATTACAAACACATAAACTGCATTTTAGTTTAACAGCGACTGGAAAATGTTTGAGGGGGTAATATGTAGCAAACAATGGAAAATGAACAGAAAACAATAAGAATGCTTTCTAAATTGGGGTTTTCTTCAGAAAGTAATGCGTTCATTATCTTGATTTACTAGATGCACTTTAGAAAAAGGCATATAAAAATGTAATCTCTTGACACTGAGTGCTATGGAAATGAGACTTTCAGTTATCAGTACTTTAGATATGAAAGCCAAGACCAGTTCAGATGGATGGAAACACTGGAAACATCTCTGTAACTCATGCACCAGCAGCCTGCTGCACTCAGCTGCTGCTACCACAGTCCGTAAAGGAGAGAACCTGAGAAAATGAACCACTGTCAACCCAGTGTAAAACGTCTGACCGAGATCTCTCAGTCCCCGTCCGCAGAAACGTTGGGAGTTATTTGGCGTATAATGATCTATATCATATCGGACGGGGCGAAATCTGGTACCGAGCAAGAAGAAAAACATTCGGCCAGATTCCTGCCATTTAATATCCCATTAAAGGGTAATTTGGCATGAAACCCCTGGCATGTGTGATGGAATTCTACTGTTCCTTGTGTTCAATGAAATTCCCCACAGAGTTTTGACTGTGTGTGTGTGTGTGCGTGTGTGTGTGTGGGTGTTTGCACTGTCTGCATGGGTGGACGTGTGTGCCTTTATGTGTGCGCGTGTATGTCACAGTGGTTGCGAACACTTGTGTGACATATGTGTAGTACATGAGTGTGTGTGTGTGTGTGTGTGTGTGTGTTTGAAGCCAGCAGAAGTTTAGTTTTCCACTGTGCGGACGGGGTAAATCTACACTCACCATCTCCTGCCACGTCTGACTGCCCTCTGTAGTCAGAGATAACACTGGGGTTCGGGCCGCTGCCAGAACAGCCATCGCCAACTGTCCCATTAATGGACATTTAGCCAATGGGACGACGGTTGCCAGGCACGCCACTTCTGCTTTGGCCAATGGCAATTTAGGTAACAGAACGTGCCAAGAACTCAAGAGATACCATTCGTCCTCTTGCTTCTCTTTCTCTCTCGCATTCTCCGTCCCTCTCTCTCTCGGCCAACGAAGGCCCAAAATTTCAGACACTGTAATTGTAAAAAAAAAAAAAAAAAAAAAAAAAGAAAGAATCCTGAGGAATTTGTTCACTACAAAAATATCTGGAATGTGCTGCAGACAGGAGAGAGAAGCAGAGAGGAAATGACGCAAACCCGAGCTTAAAAAATGTTCTCTGTTTCTCTCCCTCTCTCTCTCTGTCCGCCTCCACGAGATCAGACGTGGAATTAAAATTTCATTTTCTCCACTTTTCTTTGTTCGTTTTTTTTTTTTTTTTTTTTTTTTTGGGTGATCGGATGATCGGGGGGCCCTAGCAGCTGTTCGCGTGAACGTTCCCATGAGTCAACACCGCCTCGGAGAACTTTCCGTGCGTCGACTCAAGTGCTTCTCTCGCATGTAAGAGAGTAACAGTCCTCCGAAGGTGCCAGAGCACAAGAAATCCAAGAGGGAGACGTCAGCGCCAAGAAATTATATTAACCATAGAGATAAAATAGTTACTCTCTATTATAAACAGCAGGCGAGCCAGGTAAATGAATCCTTTTTGGAGGGGGTTTCTCTTATTAAAATCTGGTAGAGAGTTAGAAGTCTCTCTTGGTCTATCCATGTCTTTCTTTCTCTCTCTCTCCCTCGGTGAGGCCCAGCAGGTGCTTCAGCATGAAAAACCCTGACGTTCGTTCGGGTCACGGGGTTTTAAGGTTTTCGATCAGGCGGATTGTAACCGTCACGATAGGTGATGCGTTTCACAACGCAGCCCCCCACCCCACCCAACACACACACACACCACCACCATCCGGCTGAGACGACTTCAGATAATATGAAACACATTTGTCCATAAGAGGAGGCTTGAATGAAATACAATAAAACCCCCTCTTCCACCCACAAAAAAAAAAACCCTCATCCTCGATCACTCCGTCACCTACACCTTGAAATCTGCCCCCCCCCGGGGGCGTCTCCATGCGGGTAGAAAGCGAAAACATTACTATCGGATATGAAGTCCGCCTGAACAAAGGCCCAGTGTTCTCAGCAGAGGAGGAACTTGGAGAGAGAGATCGGGCCTTGATTGTTCACAGCGGCGGCGAGTTGCGAGCTGAAACGCTGTGAAAGCCTTCATAGCATGCAGCGCTCTGCGGTCAGAGATGACTTGACCAAATGGCTCAAACCAGCAAGGTTAAAGAAGAACACTAGAGTTAGAGCCCTTTCACTTCTGTCTACGTCTAGTTAACATTTCCCCAAAATATTTGGCAATGCATGACGTATGTAATTAGTTTTTTTTTAACATTTACTTGTGTTTTGTTGTTTTTAAAATACAAACTTTATGGTGTCAAACTTAGCTTGAAATGAACTGCTGTCCTGGCTAAGAAAGACGCCCGAAATAAAAAGAAGTGGATGTGACAATTAAGTTAAGGCGACATGTTTTTGAGGGATTACTTCCAGGAGGAGACTTCCATTTCTTCCTGTGGGTGTCAGGTGATTGACAGTAAGCGGTAACGTAATGCAGCGCAGATATGGAAACACTCAACTCGGCGGAATGAAATAACAATAAAACAGACACTCTGACAAAACCAAATTAAAGCGTCATGTTTAAGGTGATGGATTATCAAGCTTGGGCAACATTTAAGTCTGTGGAAGTTGTTGTTCATACTTGCCCAGGCAGTATGTATGAAATGGGAAATTGTCATACTGTGTGAGAATGAATGGCTTCTTCTGAAGGCAGGGAAACGAGCCCCGATATCTCCAACTATGCTGACTGTGTGCAGACAAACCAGGAATAATGTGAAGGAGAGGGGCAACCTAGATAATTGGCACAAACTTAAAGAAACAATGGTATTTATCCTGTAAGAAATTCACACATTCACTCATATTGTTGTATCTAAGAGATTGAATATGTCTTTCTTTTTTTGAGAGGTAGAACTCACTCTCTCTGAAGAGAAATGCATGCTTTTCCATATCTGAGAACACACACACACACATGTACACACACAGCCTGTTTGCCTTGCCCCTGCTCCCTCAGTAAGACCTCATGGCAGGATCAAAGGCATGCCGAACAGTAGTCTGAGAGAGAGCATGTTACACATGGCCTTGTTGTGTCTGGCCTCTTAAACCTTGGTCAGAGGAGCAGGCTGGGGGGAATTCCTCTGCGTGTGCTTGGTTGGAGAGAGTGAGAGACCGCTAGGCAGAGTGTGTGTGTGTGTGTAGTGATTGTACATGTGCTCATGGGGTGGGTGTGTATGAATGTGTGTCAGTGTGTTTGTGCAGAAACACAGGGGTCTGGCTTAAATCTAATATAATGCTCATTTTAAGGTTTGGGGCCCTCTTCGCTGCATCTCCATTTCAGCAGCCACAAGTATCACATTAAGTAGCACAGATACCATATAAAATGAAAGGAGGGAGAGAGAGAGGAGAGCAGTGGGAGACGGCAGCAGTGGAAGTGGAATACACAGACAGGCAGATAGACAGGGAGAGAGGCAGACAGTGCCGAGGATAATGGGCCAGATGCAGGAATTAAAACAAAATGTGCAGATGGAGGGGCCCAAAAAAAAAAAGAAGAAAGTGAAGGATGTCGTGTGTGCGAGGGGAGACTCTCGAAGGGAAAGAATGCGAGAAATGTGGCTCCTTACCAGCCCGATAAACAAAGTTCGCCTCGGCCTCGGAGGACGAGGGCGAGAGCAGCTCGTCGTCGTACTCGTTGGAGCTGAAGGAGCCGGAGTGGTTCCTCTTGCGGGCGTCCATGACGGCGTTGGCCACCATCACGTGGCGCAGCGAGTCGTTCAGGTAGCGGTGCAGCAGGCTGCTCTTGTACTTGGGCGGAGACACGTAGTCCTCGGCCAACGAGGCGGCTTCGGCGGCCGACCGCAGCCCCGCGCCCATGCCCATGCCCATGCCCATGCCCATGGCCATGCCCATGCCCATGCCCACCATGGAGGAGCCCTCCTTCTTGATGACGCTCTGGTACATGGGCTTGCTGAACTCGCCCGGGCTGCTCTGTGTCCTCTGGGGGTTGTCTCCGTCTGAGGCATCGAGGGGGGAGAAGAAGAGAGAGTATTATTGTTAATACAATTTAAAAAATGCAGTCTGTTTTGAAAGATCTAGATTTTTTTTTTTCTACGATGCAGTGCAGAAATACATTTTCCAAAGCAAAAGGCAAATTTCCCAGCATTTTTTATATTATTTTCAAACTGATATATAGACAGCTTTGTTTGTTCGTCCCTAGTGACTCAATTCAAGTTCTAGTTCTCTACTTTGAGCTAATCTTGGACCTGGATGCCAGGGCAGGGAAACTTCAACCTGCAGCTCCGCTCCTCTGCCCTCCAGTTGGCACCGCCTCAAGAGCTGCAAGCCCCAGCAAAGACTTAAGACGCATTACCAAACCATAACGGATGGCAGTCTATTTCCTCTCCATGAAAAGCACATTGCCCCGCTATTCCTCCGCAGAAATAAATAATTTCCAGGGAGCTCTGCGGCCGAACAGATCGAATTAAAGTACGGGTCCCTACCTGATGAAAGAAACTGGAGGAAAGATAAAACACGGTGCTGAAAAACCAGATATCCTCTGGCGGGATTGAAATCAGGGGGAACTTCACTCTAGATACTGTCCCTGCCAAGACTGTAATTGGGTAATTTGGGCAGGTCGGACTTTTGATTCAGTCTGGGCCAAATTATAATTATAGCTTCCACATATCAGAACCACATGGAGGGACAGTATTTGCTTTCCTTCCTCTGCGCTGTCTGAGGTAGATATTCGAGGAGCGCTACGTCCAGCTTCGCCATCTCCTCTCCAAACACAACCGATCCCCCCTCCGGCGACGTGTAAGAGCAACAATACATTCGAGCTGTCGTTAAAATCCACTGACGGTGTTTTGCTTCGTGTCTTTCACGAGCTCCGTCACATCCGGGGGCCTGCGGCCTCTCTCCGAACGCAGCCTCCCCCTCTCTGGTGCTTCTCTGCCCGGATCCCGTCCAGCGAACAACCAGCGAGCGTTCTTGGATCCTCTAAAACAAGCTGGCCGCGGGACCATTTCAGGACAGTAAGAGGAATGCTCTCTGGGTCAGTGGGGTCAGGTTTGGCCCCCGTAAATAGCCTCTGGGACAAAAGCACAGGCTTACAAACATAATGGAGGGCCTTTTAGCGCAAGGGTCAGGAGAGGGAGCAGGCTGCGGATAGCTTCATAACCATAATGTGACAGGGAGAAGATTCGGGAAGATATACAGAGCCTCCGGTGGTACAGTTGGCCAGTGGCGGACACAATGCAAACACCATGCACGCATTCCTGTCCCGGCCGCACTCTCTGTCTCTCCTCCTCTAAAACTTAATTAGGGATCATCGAGTGACACCACAGCTCTTCTTCTCTGCTCATTCTTTCTCTATGACTTGAGTATATATGTTTTTTTTTTTTTTATTCCCCACCGTGTTTTTTGTGCTGTCAGAGGGAAGAAAAAGGCAGTTCCTCCCCGGAGGATCGGCGTGTCTGTGTGTGTGTGTGTGTGTGTGTGTGCGCAATAAATACACGGCTGACAAGAGAGCCACTCATTTCCAATTGCAGGCTGGGAGACAGAGGTCGGCCCAGCGGGGTGTCTTAATGACAGCGTGTCACAGCCCGCGGGCCTCGGCGTCTCTCGGCTGGGTCACACACTCAACCATTTATAAACCCAGAGCGTGGCGCTGCATAGCGGCCGCCTGCTTTGGGACGGGCAGAGAGGGAGATAGGGACGAGGCCGGGCATTCCGCCTCGGTTCCAGTGATAATGCTAGATGCGTGCGAGAAGTGTGATGTAAGGAGTTTTTCCCGGTCATACTGTATAAATAGTCCGCTAGCCTCAAGTTCACGTCAGGGTGTGCGACCAATTCAACTTGGAAGCCGGAGCCGTTTTGATGTTGTGAAATCTGCGAAGTGATCATCAATCAGATGTCGAGATTTACATGAGCTGTTAAGCAGATGGAAAGGTTTTCCACTGTGCTTTGACAACATAATACCTGTGTTAACGCCTGCCAATAAGAGTCCTCAAACTTACATTAAAGGCTTTAAGCTGATGCTTTCAATCAGAGCAACTTACACTGACTCCAACCTCAAATTCCTAGATCAATATTAGAAGCAACCGTTACTAAGGAGGTCAGGGGTCAGAGCCACAAGGCATTGACATTGGCTATAGCAAATATTCCTGTTGTTGAGTGATCGTGTTTGACAGAGAAGTGCTGGATAAAGCAATAAGAGCCGGGCAGAAACTCTGGAATACATTTTAATGAGGCGAAAGCGGTGCGAGGAGAGGAGGATGATAAGAGAGAGGGGAAATGGGAATCAGAGTCAAGAGTTTTCCACTGTGCTTTCACAACATTGAGTCGTGCTGGATCGCGCCAACGGAGCTCCTTGAACGGAGAGCGGACATGAAGCGGTTAAGACGTTGAAGCCGTACCTTCTGAGCAGCTGTCGTCACTGCTGACGCTCAGCCTCTCGGCGTTGCCCTGGACGTATTTGTTGTACAGCTTGATCCGCAGCGCCCAGCTCAGGTCTGGCTGCCTCACTGTGTTCTTCAGTCGCCTCCTGGCATTGGCAAACCAGTTGGAGACCTGAGACGGAGACAGAGAGAGGGAAAAAAGAGAGAGAGAGAGAGAGAGAAATAGAAGGAAGCACACAGCAAATAGAGACATCTGTTATTGTTTTGATTCCAAACACCTCCACATCCATGGCAAAACAAAGACTATCCTTTGTGAAAACGTCTGCTCTCTGTCTTCCATCAGTCTCGTTCAGAGAGAGAGAGAGCGAGACCAAAGCAAAGACGGAGACAGAGTCAAGTTGCAGAGCAGCGAGTTACCCGGCTCTCTGAAGCTGAGCGTCAAGAAACATCCCGGAAAGCTCCGGGGGGAATAGCGGCCACTACCCAAAGAGACACAGCAGCATTTCATCTAGTCTGTATCGAAGCCATTCAGAAACATTTAACACCCTCCGAGCGCCGGACGGCCAGCGAGCGCAACGTTTCATTAACTAATGTTCCGACCGAGATGTACGTCCCCCCGTGCTTATTCTGGACTCGCCTCTCCTCCCTCCAATAATACATTTTTTCCAAACACTGTCTTCGAGATGCAATAAAAAGGACACTCGAGCCGGCACTCTCCCTTTCACTGGGAAGGGAGACCATTAGATGTTATACTAGAATAACTTTTCATGCTCAATAGACTTCAAGCGGCTTATGAAGGGGCTGGGACGGGGGCCTTATGCTAGAGTACTTATTTTTTCTGATCCCGCGCGCTCTCTCTCTCTTTCGGTATCGTGTTTCTCGTTAACTAAGGCCGCGCCACATCCCTTTGTCTCGGGGGCCCCGGGGGCTGCGGCGCACCGGCGGGGAGGGAGAGAGAGAGAGAGGCGGCCGAGGCGTCTCGTACATGTGGCTTGGACGGAGGAGAGGCGAGGCGAGGAGAGGCGAGGCGAGGCGAGGCGAGGCGGCTCGCTAATGAGGACTGGAGGAAAGACGGCTGTCAATGGGGTGAGAGAAAGAGAGAGAGAGAGAGGGAGAAGGATGGCACGCCTGCCCAGATGACACCCGGAGAGATGAAATGGGCGAGGCGGCGGCCAAACCGGCTCGTTCACCCGTGGCTTGTCTGCACTGTGTGTACCGTAGAGGAGACGGATGAGCATGACCAGGACATCATTTCAGAGGTGATGAAGGGAGATGGCTTCACCTTATTGGCTCAAACTTTGAAGTACCGTTCCACGACATTTTCATGTAAATAAATGTCCGTTTTGCTCTAACAACCTGTATCCAGTTCATGAAAGCTTTCACGTTTGCCGTTTTGAACAGCCGGTGTCTAGTAGGTCTTTCCCGAGAAAAAACCTCTGCCCTTGTTTGCGGTTTGTTTGGAATAAATAGAAGAAGAAGAACTGGGTAGTTAGCATGAGCAGTGATAGCCACCATGGCTGAACAGACAAAGAACAGAGCGCCACCTACAGAAACTCGAACTGCATCAACAGAAAATCCGAGGAAAAAGACGTCACAGTGTTGCTGGACACACTGTTTGATTGACAGGTGATCTCTGGGAAGTGCAGTGCAGAAACACCACAGTGATGAGTGCTGAGCAACATACTAAAACAAAAAGGAGAAACTCATGGATTATCACTTTAAATCCCTCCATATTAGGGAAAATGTGTTGGAAAACAGTTTACCTGCCTGTCATCGCCTTTGTTCAATTTTAAGAAATCTTCCACTCAGTAAGACCTTTGACACGGTTACTGGAATTAGGGTGTCAGCTTAAATGCATGTGTGTGAGTTTAGGTTTGTGTGTGTGTGTGTGTGTGTGCGTACGCGTGTGCAGCACAGCATCCCAGTGTCCAACACAAAGCATTCCTCTGCACTCTGCTCCCCCTCACCAAAACAAACAGCTTCATCAGGCCCAAAATGAGAACCAGATTAGGCATCGTGGCCGGCGTCCTGAAGTAGCCGCCGCAGACTTCTAGGCCGTATCAATGACCTTGTCAGCCAGATGATACTGTACATACGCAGCTGCACGTGCCAGAGAGAACACACACACACACACACACACACACACACACACACACACACACACACACACACACACACACACACAACTAAGTTCCATCTCTGTGGCCATTTTGTCAGTTGCTGAAATCCGGCCAGTAATCTCCTCCTGTTAATATTGTGCTGTTGTACTTGCAATAGATGGTGCAATAAATCTGAAGGCGGTACAAGAAAACTGCATTCATATTAACTACTGACTGACCGACTCCAGACTGAATTCAACTATGTTTCTGCATTACTGTGAAATAACAAAAAAGGATGAATGCAACTGTCAGGTAGCATTTGGAAAAACATAGAAATATCAATATTCACCAATACACAGGTACTTTAACATAAACACAACTCAAAAACAAGTGTTTTTAGGTATGAGATGTTAAAAAAAATCTACTAATTTCAACTGCAGTTACAATGTAACATTGCAGACTAGATTAGACACAGACACTCAACACCTCAGAAATCAAATTTCAGTTTTCCCTGTTGGTTTACACTCATGTTTGCATTAATATGAGATGAATCCTCTCACTTTGATTTGCTCAGCTTCATTTTTCCTTCTTCACTGGACCAACACTTATTGACCACAGCCTGTAACAGATGCAGATGGGATGGATTATAGAGGACTTTACCTGGACCAGGGTCATTTGCGAGCCGAGGGCCAGCAGGATCTTCTCCGTCTTGGTGGGGTAGGGGTTGTCTCTGTGCTTGTAGAGCCACTGCTTCAGCGGCCGCGCCATGTCCTGCAGGGCCTGGCGCTTGTGTCGCACTTTACCCCCGTTGGGACGACCCCTGCACCAGAGGAACAGGCACTGTGTGTCAGCCAAAATACCAGGCTGCAACTACAACACGCTCCATTAAGCTTATTAACAGGATATCATGTAAAGCTGATGAATTTCACATGCATACCCCTATAAGAAATAACTTTCCCCTGACAAAAATGAGCTATAGTACTCCTAGAATAAACCTTCTATGCAAATATCGCTATAATATTCCTCAAACCCCTGGAGGAATATTATAGGAATATTATGCTGAAACCATACCAAATACTATAAGGGATGATAAGGTCATTATAAACTCACTATTGAATACCACAGACACACTATAAGCCCCAATAGGAATATAATAGGAATATTGTGATTATTCGTTAGGGTACAATAAGGGGTAGATCTAGGAAAACAGCCAAAACCTTTTTAGATTTTCCTAGCTCTGCTGCCATAAAATCAGACCTTACAGATGATATAATACACGCATAATATTCAATGTAGCTGTAATAAAGTGTGTTAATTCAGCTGTAGGCTAGGACACACACCTAGATAGTCCTGGCATACGTTGACATGCGATGAAGTATGGGATACATTTTTGGCTTTTGGTACTGTTTTCTTAATCTGAACCAGGGCCATTCATTTTTTAACTTAATTGTAATCTAGGTATAAATAGACAATTTTAAGGTTTGACACATTGCATCCTAAAATTCTCCGCATGACAGTAGCCCAAGATGTCAGGACACAGCCTTGATTTAAATGAGTTTGCCCCCTTTTTTAAATTTGAAGGAAATTCTGGGCCCAAACTCGTAAAAGACAATTAAGACAACGCTGTTTACTGAAGCAGACCAAACGGTGTCATGCAGCAGCAATTGAAATCCTAAATGCATTGGGATGCTGTCTGAATTCTCTAGAGCCGGTGACACATAAAGTGAACATTCTATAGTGTGCAATTTTCTCACCCAAAAGCACTGCAATTAAGCTGAGGGAGGGGGCGAGAAAGAGAGAGAGAGACATAGACAAGACACAGAGAGAGAGAGGGAGAGAGACGGAGACAGACAGAGACAGAGAGGGAACGGCACACTCGCACTTTATTTTTCATTGCGTGTGCCGCAAACCACCAACACGTTGCAGCGGAGCAAACAAAAACATTTCGCTCGGGCCAGCGCTTCTGCTAGATTAACATTTCACACCAAGGGAGGAACGCCTCAAGAACAATGTAGCGGGATCGCAATCACATCCAAGGACAGCATGGAAATGAAAGCTGTATTTATGGTTTTCCCTTACAAAAGTGAATTATACATCCTATCCTATAAAACATTTCAGAAGGATGCTATGAAAATATCACACCGAGGCCCTAAAGATATCTCATTTGAATATTCTAGTGATGCCATAGGAAGTAAAAAATACCATAAAGTACAATAATCTCTCTGTTGAATACCTCAGCCACACTATAAGTCCTCATAGGAATCTTATATTGATATTATAGGAGATAAAAACACCACAAAGTATGATAAAATCACTATAAACTCACTATTGAGGACCACAGACACACTTCAAGTCCCTATAGGGATATTATAATGATTCATCATTACAGTTATTAGCCGATCTATAAGTCTATTGGTCCTGGTGAGCTGTAGGCTGTAAGGGATTCAGCCTCACCTGCAGCTCCAGGTTTTTTGAACCTGTAGATGTCAGTATGGCGCTGTGCTCCGTTCCTGCCTTTATCTCAGCGTAAAAAAGCTCCACTGCAGATGTAACATATTTTCTTCTAACCTCAAGTCTGCCTGAGCTTCATGTTCTACAAATATTTTCCTTGTAATCCAGACCTGTATGAACATCCTAAAGGACATTTTAGACCTGCTCCGTGTTCTGAATTTCCGTTCGACACACACGTACCACACACACACACACACACACACACACCTCTATGGAATTATTTGATGTTCTTCATTAGTGCTGATACTTCCCTTGAGGTGGCACCTTACAGTCACACACACACACACACACACACACACACATGTAAGTTCACTGACTCCTAATACTCTTGATTAGTGCTGATACTTGAGGAGGCTCCTTAAGGTCACCCCCCCAACACACACACACACAAACACAGTCACACATATGTAAAGACTGCTACTGTCTCTAATAAGCAGGTTATAATAAATATCACAACAGCATGACATGGTCTTCCCTTACTCCGGCTCCCTGTCACAGAAAAATAAAATAAAATGAAAATTAAAAAAAATATCTGGGGCCCCTGTGTGATTGACTAGACCACACAGGGAGTTGAAGGGCACATTTATTTATTGGGAACAGATGTAGGCTTCTTTTAAAACGCTACCGAACACGGATGACCTACTTATTAATTTTAAGATTAGCTGTGAACATCAGCACATAAATGGAGACCAGGTTGGGGAACGGTAAATATTAATTTCCTGCCGTTTTGGAAGCATCAGATCATGTTGCATGAGATGGGAAAACTACATGCGCAATGATAAGTTGGTGAATATGTTATTTTCCTAATTTGATTGTGACCATTAAACTACATTTCCTTGTGGATATTGATCCGAATTTAAATCATTTTGGCTGACGTTATTAGCCTCTTTTGGGTGGCTTTTGTGCGTAAATGCGTAATAACGCACAGGTTACAATTTTATCAAACAATTTCATAAATTAAGTTATATATTAATTCTTAGACCAAGGGTTCACAAACTTTTTCAAGTCAAGGATCCCCAAATAAATCAGCAATTGATCACCAACATTAATTGGATAGAATTTTGTCCCAAGAAGCCCCATCTGATCTGAGAAGATTTTTGTCATTAGACATAACTTGGTGCAGAATCATATAACTGTCGATACTGTAGGTGGGATGATAGCAGTAGGGAGAGTGAAACCTCTGATAACAAAACACACACTCTTACACACTCTCTCATTGCACAAACGTCTAATGAGTGAAATAATAGTGAAATGAAACTATTCCTCGAGGCCTCCATCAAGAACCCCTGGAGGTCCCCGGCCTCCAGTCAACACGAGCCACACACACCACACACACACACACACACACACACACACACGGTCCACCCAGCGTTAAATAACAGCAGTGCGCTCCACATACCCCGTCCTCCTGTGCCTGATGGCCTGGTTGTCTCTGATGGCCTGGTTGCTGGAGAGGAGGTCTGGATGTTGCCCGTCGATGACTTCTAGATAGTTTCTGCTGCTCATTTCCACCTCCTTCGCCTTCTCCTCGAACAGGACCTGGCTGCTCAGCTTGTTAAACACTATTGTGTTCATCTTTGGCCAACGATATTCCAACGATTTCTCTGTGGCGAGAAAAAAAAAAAAAAAAAAAAAGGTCTCCTCTCCTCGTATGTGTCACAGTATCCCCGCGTCTCTCCTGTGGAACAAGTGGGAGCGTGGATATTTTACAAAAGGGGTAGACTTCAGGTAGACTTCATAAGCAGTGACACAGCGGTAAATAAAACTATCAGCTGATCATCACAAGGAAAACAACCACTAATATAAGCAAAAATCATTTTTCACAAAACCATGAAATATTATTCCCTCCGAATTATCGTATAACATAGCCTACAGTTTGATACCGCTTACTAAGACTGTGATCACACTATCATAAAGATTTATGTCTAATTTATGGTAAACTGTATTCCGCAAATAAAAAGTGAGTGAACTGTATCTCTGTATCCCTCTATATCCCTGTTCATAAAACAGATCGCCTTGCGCAAAATCGGGCCATGCGCTGTTGTGATGCATGCTCATTATAAGGTCGAGCTCTTCCCTAAAACATTTACAGCAGCAATTTGCAATTCAAATTCATAGAGGTGACAAATATTTGCTCAAACTAATGCACTCAAAAAAAACAAAAACAAAAAAAATCCAAAGAGTTGCCATCAATTCAAAGCACGAAGGGTCTAAATATTTTTGGAAACGAGAAAAAGAAAAACCAAGGTTGCATAATATGAGAATAAAGCTAAACTTGCAGTCATACGCAGTGCAGATGAGTAGGATGGGTGCATGGAGTTGAATTTAGTCGTGCGTAATGGTGCCACACTGCAAAAAATGCCCATCTTAACAAATCATTCAGTCGCGTATTCGAGCTGAGATCTAATGTCATTAAACAAGTGGAACAAATCTGCCACCTGCGTCAGATAACTCCACTCTTTTCCAATGCGGTTTCACTTGTTTCAGGATTTGATTTTTTCCAGAAGCAAGTGTCAGTACCTTCAAACAGGGCAGAATAAGACAAATCACCACACTACAATCACACTGACTTGGCTTGAAAACTCGTTTTGACAAAAAAAAAAACTAACTAACTTTTCACTACTAGATCAAACGACCTGTTAACACGAATATTTTTTTGCAGTGCACGCTTTGCCTGTAGGTGAACCGACAACGCATTCCATACGGTCGCATGTTTGCTATGAAATCCACTTTGGTTTATTTTGGTGAGTAGGTTACTCATCCCGTTGTTTTAAAACGACCAGCCTGCGCTTCCAACATTTTTTTTATTTCCTTCAGCTCATGTGATTTAGAATTCCTCTGTGTAGGGTGAGAGCTTACATCCAGTCACGGGATAAGGCGCACTGTGATACGGTGCCATCAGCATATGGGACAATGTTGCCAAATACAGTGAATACCACGCAGTGATGTAGTGATAAATATAAAGGTGGAGAAACTGTGAATTCCAGTCGGTGATCATCATAAGACAAACAACCACCAATAGAAACAAAAATCAAATATATTTTCACAAAAGCATTATTTTATGTTTTTTCTCCTTTAAGATCATATTCTCTTAAAACACGTTAAATGCTACTTACTCTACTATGAAGACTTGTATCTGCCTAACAATGCGCGTTAACTCTATTCTGTAACTTTAACGCTGGGTAAACTGGGTTTAGGTGGGTTTACCCTCCACTACATCCCTGGTCCCATGCCCAGGATAACTTGGGTGCCCTATCAAAGTTGAACCAAGTCAGTCCATCAGTCAAAACAAAGAGAAGTATGTCAGTGGATGTTGCTCAGTTACCTGTCCGGGGCCCCTCCTGCGTCTCTCTGCTGCGTATAATAACAATAATCCCGTTTCCAGTCGCCCATTCCCCGCTCACATGTTCCCGTCCTGAGATCCTGAGCTGAAACCACACGGACCGCCGTCGCCTCCTCCGCTTTATCCAGCGGCCTGCGACGCCGCGCCCGGGACTCTGAATATCTCACCCTTCTCATGTTTCCTAGCACAGGCGCCGAGCCTGCGAACATACAGTCAATGGGTTATGCCGGTTCCCGGGCCGACGCCAGCGAAGGAGAGGGAGAGGGAGAGGGAGGGAGGCATCACGCTGCAAAAAACAAGGTCTTCAAAGTTGTTCAGCGTTTTGAAATCTTACTTTTCTTTACAAAAAAAAAAGTGGAGAAAATCTGTCAAACTGAGGTGGAATCTTTTCACTTGTTTTCATTGCTAATCAACTGGTTTCTGGATTTAATTATTTTTATTTATTTTATTTTTTTTATCAAGTGTAATTTTCTTGATCTGCCTCATTCTGTCTTGTTTCAACATATTGGTATTTGTTTCTGGGAAATTCCTGAAAAAAGTTGAAACTGCATTGGAACCAAGCGGAATTATCTCACCCCAATGGCAGATTTTATTTGTTTGGAGAAAATAAAATTTTAATATTGAGTCTTAATCTAAATGGCTTGTTAAAATGGACATTTTTTGCAGTGCAGACAGCCCCTGCGCTGTATATGGATACACCGAGTCTGGACTATTACCATCTGTCTAGCATTCAACCAGACATATTTTAGTGTCGTTTAAGTTTGTTTTGGATGCTGATGCACTTGGAAAAAGCTTTATTATGTGAACCCACATATTTCTTGACTACGAAATCACACCTTGTCCCAAACGGCATAAAGCATAAATTTCCCTGGTGATACAGTCATAGCTGCAGTCTTATGGTTGCTGCATTAGTTCTTACAACCCCCTTCAGTGCAATTTCTTTTCTATTCTCCATCTGAATAAAACGGCCCATCTTCTCTTCCTCAGTGTCAGGCCGTCCTGAGCAACAGAAACCCTGCCTGGGTCTAAAGCTGCTATCAGATATAAGCCTGCTGGTTTCACTGTGAGGAGAATCAATCCATTAGAACCACACCGAGCATAATCTGAGGTGGTTTGGTGACATTCAGAGAAAAAAGGGGGAGTCTTATATAGCCGCGCCACTGCTGATTACTCCTGATGAACCCTCTCATTGGCTGTAATTATAAAAGCTGTCACATAATGGGCCCGTGAGTCACAGATTCTGAGGCCCTCAGCTGCCTGCTCCTTTGGGGTTTATCCAAGGTAGTGATTCGAAGGACGTGACTAAGCAGCAAGACCCATATGAAGGGTTAGGGATCCGTGTAATTATTGTTTATTTGTGCTTATTTTCATTTAACGGGGGAAGTAACTTTTACTAACAGCTTGTGCAAACACACCATGAATGGCCCAGTCATGTAATCACTTTAATTAAGGCTGGGGAGAGTTTATTTGCTCAAGTTATATGCAATATCTAAGTTTGCCTTCTCCCCTGAAGTGAACTTCTGTTACCTGCCCTGACCTTGTCACTGTTATCTGAACCTGTGGGACGGCACAGTCATTCCTCAGAGTTTATAGAGGCCTATCAGTAGCATCTCTTTAATCTTAAATCTACCAATTATACCTCTCTAAAGCCTCTGCTCTGACCCACTTCTGTATCTCTAATTCAGCCTCCTGCCTGCTCTCCAGTGTGGGCGTACCAGAGCGATTCAACAGGTAGAAGAACAACATTAATCATGAGCGTCCTGCTTTGTGAGGGTTTGGCTGTAGGGATGTGGGACTCTCTGCTGCACACCGCATGTAAAGGCAATAGCCTGAACACAGCGCTGTCTCATCTCAAGCTGGGGTTTGTGCATTGCACTGACACCGCAGTTCTTTGTTGTCCAATCCTTGTAATTGTGCTGGTCAGTAGCTTTCAACCGATATGGGTTTTTGAAGGCTACCGATACTGATGTTTTTAGTCCAAAGTTGCCGATATTTAGCCGATATTTAGTGCCGATTTTCAAAATATCTTTAAATTTGACCATTTTCATGCCAAAAAGTTATATATTCTTTACAAAAATTGTATTCTTGCCAAAGTGGAAAAGTCTCTGTAACAGGATTTAGACCATCATGTGATACTAAAACTCTCCACCACATCTATCAAATGGGGAAGGAAACTCTGGGATGCATTTGGCCTTTAAATGAAGAATGACTTGATTGAAATGAACAGAATTGATTGAACTATTAAATGAAAAATAAAAATACCCAAAGGAAATAAAATTTCATTGCAGTGGACGACATGACTGGCTTATATATCCACAAACTGATATATTGGTCTAACCCTTCTAGTCACACTGTCTTGCTTTTTCCAATACCCAGTAGCCTCCTGAACATCATTGAATGATTTTGACCGTCTGACATTCAGTATCCCAACATTGGAAGCCTCACTTTCATCCCCTCTCCGTCTCCACAATGCAGTAATGGAAACCTCAGTTTTATGTCCCGAAATGTCAGCTGCTTGACTTCCATCCCCGAGACTATTTGATTTTAATGTTGTACATCAGTGTAATTTAAGGGGCACATACGCTCTCCTTGCACGTAATCTACACTCTTTGCATGTGACTTAGCCTAACTGTGTTCCCTGTATTGGCCGGTTTATCCGTCACTCACTCTTCCCCTCCACATCTATCAGAGTTAATCTGCCTGTGGGTTTGTCATTAAGGTTTTATTTCTTTGCATTCATTACATTTGATTTATCCTGGAAAATCTAAACCTTTGTAACTCTGATCCCTTTACAGAACAGACTTTAGTAGACAATTACGCTTATTCAATAAAGCGTGCTTGTAGTACAGAGGCAGAGAAAGGTTTTGGAGGAGCAAAATGAAGATCCGCGTTGTACCTTTGCACAGAGTAAGACACAAATGTAGGACTCTAGGTCTCTTTTGAGGCACTTAATGTCAACGTGAAAAGCAGACATGCAGTTGACATCACAAAATCAGCGGGGAACACCCTACTTTTTCCCTACGGATACAATCAAAACATTCATCATTCAGCGTGTATTAGAAAATTTGGCCAGAAAGGTGGCCATTAGTTGAAATCAGTATTACGTCAACACCTCATGCCATTACAATCCAAATGAATTCTTAAACCCCAGCCTCTGCAGCCATAATCTGCCCCTCATTTAAACCGACATTTTCACACCAGAGTTGGATAAAATTTTTGCCATGTAAACCGAGTTGGAATTACATAGTGTAGCGGGGACTACTTGTAAAGCCACAGACATATTTGTTCAATAGTTTGCCAGCTTTGGTGGAAAATGTGACTGTTAGCAGAGGAGAAAATTCTCAGGTTGTTTAAAATGACCCAATTACTGTTTTCAGAAAGGTTTTAAACATTTGGGACACTAATCAGAAAGTTTAAACGCACGCTGTCTGTCCACGCCTACTTGAAGCAATCAAGAGTCAAACCCAAATGCCATTAGAAGCTGTTAGGATTGCTCCTTGAAATTACAGTGGGGAATAATTGTAACTTGGAACACCCAATACTATTTTAACCCTCCCTCCCTCTGTTGTCTCTCTAAATATGGCTTTCCAAGAATACACAAATGGCTACTAAATAGGCACATACTGCCTCACTGGGAGGAGATGCCAGTTCAGTATCCAGTCTGCATGGGCTTGATGGATACAGCTGTCAAAGAACATGCTTTCATTGTGAACTGGACGTTACATTCTCTTGCATTGTCGATCCAAGTCAGACAAAGTGTGCTTTTTGCGCACATAGGCACTGCCAAAAATACTCTCATGTAAGAATAACAAAGAGGCATATTTGAATTGGTCATTTATAATGCCAGTGTGAAAACTTCAGTGAAATGATTCAGTTACTCATGTGTCATCACCTCTATAATTCTGCTCTTACTATCTTTGCTTGCTGAGTCTCCAGGTATTTTTCTTTGTGAGCAGACAGTTGCAAACCTCTGAAGTATTTGGGAGTGCTTGGGCAAACTGACAGACGGCAGTGAGCTGGACTGGAACTGGGGGTTATTTATGCATCGCACCGAGGGAAAGGACATTTATTAATGTCAGATTTACAGCGGGAGAAAAACAACGTCAGAGTTGAGGGGTCAAAGAGAGCAGAATGTGACAAAAAAAAAAAGGAGATGCGATGCCACGCCAGAGCCGAAAAATGCACATTTGAACGATTGCCTAATTGACCGATTTTACATGTATTACTCTAGTTCTGTGAAGTAACTCAACCCTGCAGCGTCTACCGCAGATTTGTACTTTGTGCTCATGTCTCAAAGCGCACAATCAGTTACAGATTTAAATAGGATGTTCTTTAATGCCTTGCTGATGATTTGTTGATTTGGTGCTATTCCCCTCAGTTGCATGTCTTCCCCTCAGGTCCAGAGTTGTGATAGCTTGATGAAAAGATCCTGATGAAAACTCTAGGATAATATAATTTTTGGTGGGGTGCCACGAGGAGCTCTCAGGTTGGTTCACAATCCAGCGAGGGAAACCTGGCTGGGCTTATGGTTCACAGCTGTGCTGCTAGGAGCGTGTGCCAATTCATCACTGTCTGCTGTGTGAGGAACTCTGCATTTTTGAGCATCTTTACTAGACATTTGCCTCTGTCTGCAAATGCATAATAGTGCTTATTGGCTATCAGCATCCCCTCCCAGTCCGGTGTAAAGAAGAGCAAGAAAGGTCCAGGAAGGTTTTAGGTCAATCAAAAAAAAAAAAGTGAACAAAAAGCTTAAAAAGTACATTAAACATAAACACTTTACAGATTAAGAAGGGGGCAAAACAAGGCATGTTCCTCACAAATGATGCAGTCACCTTTTGGGCCAATCAGTGGTGAGATGCATCATTTCCCCCAAGGTTCATCAAAATGAGACCAGTGGTGTCTGAGATTTAAGTGACCGATCCCAACAATCCCTACAGTCACTCCTCTGCATGTTTTAAAGCCTTACGAAAACCTCTCCTAAGACTTTGGCTACTGTTTGGTCCGCAACATTGCAGGTACGTTTCCTCTCGTAGAAGCCCAGTAAGCTGTGTGAGTAATGCACATGACCAAAAGCCACAGCTGTCACGACCAATATAGGTATTATTAATATTGTTGAGACCTTTATGGAGACGTTACTCTTGCGGCCCTGAAACCCGACCCAGACGCTGCGGTATTTGCCCCACTCATTTCTCTGTTTATTTATTGTCATGCCAGCTTGTTATTTACACTTTATGGAAGGGCACGTCAGGATTCATTAGGGCCGCGAAAGCCTTTTAAAAAAACCGCCGAGCAACGCGAGGGGATTACAAGACGAAGACGAATTGTGGAAGCTGACGCAGAGAGGGCCGGCCGCAGAGCAAACAGCGGGAGGGGACGACACGCGAGGCGCACACACACCGACAGGCCCGGCGGTGTGTGCGAGCGGCCCGTAACGGTATAAAACCTAATTTACAGACGGAGAACAGAAGCCGTGTTCACCCCCGGCCCCTCGGCGAGCAGCCCTCGGCCCCGCTCTCTGTTTGGATGGGACTCTGAGAGGCCCTTGTGTACGCGCATGTTTTTAATGGCAGCGTCGCAGGCAAACCACGCCGCCGCCGCCGTGCTGCAGTTTGCGATTTTATATTAAAAAATGGCCCTTAGACACTGGAGGGGACAGAAAGCCACTTCTAATATTTGGAAGGAACTTTTACTGTTCATTAGTTTCGTTTTATGAAATATTGCTGCTGAGCGCCCGGGGAGATGTGGGATCTTTAAAAAACTTCAAAAGAGCAGTTCCATTTTGAAACAATTGAGCTAGTATCACAATATTTCAGCCCATTCTTTAAAGTGCTGCCTGCCCATAAAAATCAGTGATATAAATTTATTACTCTGTCCACCCAACTGTGGACAAACACATTTCATGACTGTAGAAGCAGTATTTCCACACATAACTCTGGAGTAATGAAGTCCTTCAGTGTGGTTGTGTCCATCACCCTGACCGATGGAGAACCGTCCACTGGAGCCTGGACAGGGTGAAGGTCAGGCCAATGGTGAGAAACACCAGTTGAGATACAGGGGTGTGGCAGATGCCAGGGGCTACATGCTCCCACCAAACAGGAGCCACAACATCAGGGATATCCCTCCACTATTTCCATCCCTTCCGTGAATCCATGAGAAGCACGGGATCTCGAACGGCGACCAGAAAGGCCAGAGCCGGACGTAATTGCTGCCTCTGCCGAGGCGTGGAGACACAACCTCTAATTTCCCGTGAATAATGTCCCTGTGTCGGACGGCAAGCCAAAGAAAGTGGCAGTTTCCTTTCTCAGAGGGATTGTGGCTCAACTAATACACTCAACTGTGGCTTTATGACCAATGGGCCTGAGGGACAGGCTCCCGAAACCGACTTGCTACTTCCGCTCGGCCTCTCCCCTGCACTCAAAGTGCTACACAGGGTTCAGAAAGTGAAGCGAAGGAGTATTTCTTTACGACAACAGCAAGAGGAAGGCTTTAAAATAGTACATCAAGGCTCATCCAGGTCTGAGGACACAGTGGAGAGGAAGAATATATCTTTCTCTTTTTAAGCTCTGTGGATAATGCTAAGCATCTTGAACAGAGCCTCTGGCCCGTCCCGCCGATGGCTAAAACATGGAGTGGGGTTGCACATCTCATAAATTCCTGCCCTTCAGTGGAACATGCAACATTTGTTTAATGATGTTAGTTATGCATATCCTTCCAGTCAGTGACCTCTGTATCAAAATACAAAAAGAGGGTGAGAAAGAAAGTGAGGAAAAAAAGAGAAGGGAAGATTAAGCAGCCACACGAGAGAATAATAACAATAACGGCTTCCGTCTTTGCTTGTTTAGGTTACTAAATGCTTTTCCTTTAAACATTTCCTAAAAATCTGTTTTGACGTACGGCATGATTTGGAGGCCATAAAGCTTGTTGCATGGAATTAAAGAGCCATTAATCATCGTGAATTTATTCGCTTCGAATGGTTTGGAGACAGTGGCTCACTTCAAGTTCCAGCTCCTAGTTGTGTTTTTGGAGGGAGTTGCTTCTTTAGAGTAATCAAGTTAAAGTTCACTCATCCACCCTCCTCCACCCGCGCTCTCCCCGCGACCCCCGATAACAGCTGCTAGTGCTTAGACTTCAAAGAGTGATGAAGATTTTCGACCACATATTTTCGATGTTTTGCTAATTTTCTATATTAGCACGTGGCTGATATTAATGATGAAAGTCCCTTGAGCTTTTGTGGCAGTCTCTGCGGTTGTGTGCTGAGCATCAACGCTAATTGAGACCAGGACAATGGGATCAGAAAGACACAGAGGCAGACAGACATGCGAGAGGCTGGCGGTGGTCGAGGCCAACAGCCTGTACTGAGATCCGCTGTGCAACAGTTGATCCTGACATGGCCCGCTTAGACTAAACAAGAACACAGGACAAAAGACGAGGGCCAGACAAACTCAGCTCAGCTGCAAGGAGTAGCACTCGCACACCATCACTATGACAATGTGCAAATATGCATAGAGAGACAGGATTCGACGACGTCTAAGGAAATGTCCATAATCTGTAAACAAGCTATTAAACAACAGCTATAAAAACTGGCATCTCAGTGTATGGAAACCTCCGATTTTATTAAAAAATAAAAGCAAAACCTAGAACAATGTTATTACTTTTGAAAAAACAAAACATATAGCAGTTTATGTTCCCCAAAAACCCTCCAATGGATTGTTTTATAGTTGGTGTTGAGCAAATGCCATGTTAGTATTTTGGTGCAGACGTGGTCCCAATTGGCCACAAGTACCTACAATGTTTTTCTTTTTACTGACAAAAATAATGAGGACATTTAGAAAACATATTCTATTATTTATAATGAATACCTCTACCCATAGTGCAACAGAGATGTAAAATGAAGTCAATTGTATCTAATATGGAAAATGCCTCTATCAATCATGGTTTAAATTCATACTTATAGGTAATATTTGCAGTGGATAAAGGACATGCTATCATATTGTGTTTACAAGAACATTTGTGCAGACTCCCTGTATTGCACAGTGCTATAACAACCGATAATGAGTTATTCGGTTTATCCAAATGTCTCTCTGCAGGTTGTGTGTTTTCTGCATTTGGATATGGTACATATATTAACCATCGCACAGCTATGGAGTATATGTATAAGAGGAGGCTGAGCAACGCAACCAGATGTGGCTCTTGTTTAGATATGGTGGTCTCGTGTGAATTACGCAAGGAATGCGACTGCAGAGAACATGCTCCGAACCGCTTTCCTCGCAGGAACGCGCGGGGGCATTTGGCGTCAGAACAAACATGAAGAACGAAGCATTTACTTTTATCATCAAAATTTCCAAGCGGAGACAGGGAGAGAAGGAGAGGAGGGCTTCCTAAAATGTTTGCATGAACTCCTGATGA
>NW_027279636.1:0-45000 GCF_046629955.1 Centroberyx affinis
CTGATACTGGCTCCTTTGCACTGGAGGCAGGATAACTTTTAGTGGAGCAATTAGGAGAATGGTTCTCAGGAGAGAAGACCGGGGCAGTAGTACTGTGACTGCCCAGCAGAGGGGGAGCAACCTTAATAAGGGTTCAACACAACATCCATGTGAGTAAAGCTTGCTAATATACTTTTACACTTTGCTCTCACCAAGCTGTGCTTATACTCATACAAACACCATATTAAAGCTTTGGGGAAAGGTTTCTATCAACACTATTTAGTTAAAAAAGCTGTCTGATGAATCATTATTTTGTTGTCACTGTAAAAAATGAGATGGGAAAAGGCCATCTGCACAATAAAAAAGCAGAAAATTATAAATTCTGCAAATTTTTAAAGTAAACAATATTGACATTTTTATCTGTTAACCAGTAAAATATATTAGACAAACCTCTTTCTCACCTGCCATTGATCAAAAACAGCACAGCACAGCAGCCTAAATGTTAACAGCTTTGGTAAAATAATAAAATATGTGACATTGTTTAGCCTAGTTGCATGTCCTCACTAATGAGGCTTACTGTGCCTTGTTACACACACATACACATACTGTATACTTTACTATATGGTATGTTAAAATGTTGTGGCAATTGTGGCATCGATGGCTTATAGATTGGACTCAGGAGGGTGATTTATGTTAACACTTGTTTTGGATGTCACTATGCCTCTTTTATATTTAGACATGCACACACGTTACACAAACAGAGACTGATATCCACATGCCGGATTTTGGGGAAGCCCATATAATAATGTTACGGGCATAGACCTCCAGTCATACAGGTATATAAGCAAACACATTAGAACCTTAGGTAAATATCCACGTGTCGCTTTATGAAAGTCTTAAACTTCCTACAGTACAAACGTCTGTCTATAGTGTTGGAGGAAGAAAAAAAATCTCCTTCTAAAATAAGGCAGATATTTAACTTGGCCCATGGTAAGTTTCAGCTTCTGATGGTAATGATATTATAAAATGACTACTGGACAAACCCTATAAATAACTGCACTGTGTGGTTTTCAGACAGATAGAAGGCTGGGACATGTCGGTTACTGCAGTGCTGCATCTTGTTGAAGCAGCCACACACGCAACCCTAAAGCTCACACCACAATCCCGCTGAAAAGTATACATATACAAGCCCAGTGAGGTTTCTTTATCTGAAATTGCCTCTTTCATATCATTTACATCTTCCCCTTCCTTTCTGGAAAGGAGTAGCAGCCTGCTTTTAGAATGGGAATTTCCTTCCATTATATTCTATTTTGTTAAGCTAAAAATATCTACCTTGAGTTCAACTTTGCAGCAGTGTTTGCTATACAAGATTTACTTGGTTGCCCTGTGAATGATCTTATTAAGCACTAAGCCACAAAACTCAGCACACAAATCTTTTGGTAATGTCTAATAATCCTATTCATAAATTCATAAAAAAATAGGGTAATGTAGACTATTTTTCCACACTGAAATGACATTAACTCATTGAATTTTCTTCCTTTAAATTGAAAGCACTTGTGCTAGGGCTGCAGCATTTAAGCTCTTTATTATTGCTGAATGGGTAGGGACAGGTTTGCAATGTGTAGCTAAACAGAATCCTGTTAAAATAAAGTGAAGGCAGTCAGTTCTAACATGTTCTATCTAAATGATACTGCCCAGATGAATGGGTATCCGCTGAGGGAGGCGGGCTGATCTCCCAAGTCAAGTGGTCGGAGGCATTCCCAGTCAGTCTGGGTCATTGGCGTTTCTGTCCTCTTTTCTTTTCCTCCCATGTTTTGACACATTAATATTCACCATATGCCCTGTCAGACCTATCGCAGGCGCGCTTCATTTTTATGCTTCTGCGGTGTGGGCAAACAGAGCGTACAGCTGCTGCCGTCAGACAGCTCTTTCCCCCTGTGCCTTGGCTCACATGTGCAACCAAACAGGCCTGTGTCAGAAACCAGGAATCCATGAGCCGGGCCAACCACTTCAATAAGCATCCTCCTATAAAGCACTGCTTTAAACGGGAGCACCCTATACTTTATTTCATCTGACACCCCCTTTCTTAATGATTGGCAAGTTTATATAATGTCACTGAGGCAAAACAGACAGGTGGAATTATTTTCAGTGAGATTGTGTGCTGTTATGCAGCCATCCTACGTTCTACAATCATGACTAAATCTTATCGAGAGGCACTTCAAGAAGTTTTTGAAGTCTGAATATTGACCCAGGTCAGCATCAAAATTCCTGTACGGATCACAGGAAAAGAGCACGGATTTTACCGTTTCCTGTCAGTTGCCGACCGCCTTTGCCTGCAGTAGTACAAGTCTCTCTACAAAGCACTATTTCGGGTCGAATTCCAGCCGAGGCAACGTGCGGCGGTGTGCAGGGTGGCTTTACTGTACCTTGAGGTACTTGACCAGTTTCTGGATCTGCCAGTACTCGGAGGGCAGGTCCGTGTTGCTCTCTGGACGGCGCTCTGGCTGCTCCTCGTCCTCCTCACTCTCCGATGAACTCTCGCTGAAATCCTCCACCGGCACGACTCCTGCTGGGGTCTTACTGAACACAAAGAGCAGATAAAGAGCAGTGCACTTAAGGCAGCAGATAACAATCTGCAAAAGCGAAGGGATAGAGTAACAACTAAACAGGGCATATTCAGACAAAGGGATGGAAAGTATAATATCGTGAAATCGTGAATATCAAAAACACAATTTGTTCGTGCCCCGGTTCCAAGTTCTCTTTTCCTGTGTTTTAAACGGAAAAACAGCTTGGTCATCCTACACAAGGAGAGCCATTAATGCTTCTCATTGAAATTCAAGTGTCAAGTTTGAACTTCCTCACAATCTAAGCAGCAGGGAAATAAAGATTGGAATAAAGTAACGGGAGGACTGGAGTCGTCATCATACGCCGTGCAGGGACTCTCGCTGCAACCATACATGCAAACAGAAATGCAGATGGCTTTTGAAAGTCGCTCGGGCCACTTGGATAACTGCATCACGCAAACTGGGCACTGCGGAGCAATGAAATTTGGTACGCATTCAAATGAGGCCGCGGGGAGACGGTTCCCATGTACGCGCAGATAGCATTTCCAGGGGAGCCCATTATCAGAAGAAGCCAGCCGATGGGAGTGAGCGTTTTCCCGGCAGCGGCGCGATAAACACTGAACAAGGCCTTCATTAAGCAGCCAGGCCTTCACACACCGTCCCGGGTGCTGGGCGCCGGGTGAACACTCCCTCGGGTCCCAGTGACATGTGTGCCGACTGATGAGTGGCAAAAAACGCTATCGCAGAACGGTGGCTAGAATCAACCAAGTGAATTTATTATGCTAGTGGCCTGTATACATTGGCAGACGCAATTATGGAGACAGCTGGGGAGCTTTGGCTGCCAGGAGCCGGAGGCAGGAAAAGTGTACATCAGTCTATACATTGGCGCTTGGTCTATACAATGGTTTCCACTTTCCACTGCAAATATCACTGGTGGTGAAAGAGCATTTGGCTAATCTTTCTTTCTGTGATTAAATCTTATGTATGTTACTCCATCTGCAGAGGAAGAGATAGCCATTATAAGGTCTGACCAAAGTGAACTCATTCAGGATTCTTACGTTTTCTGGGAGGACTGGCGCCCAGGTAAGGAGGACACGGAGAATTCGGCTTTTTTCTTGCTGTCCGACCTCAGCATCTTCTTCTGCACCTCACCAGACTTCTCCTTCCCGGAGCCCTTGCTGGCTTTCTTTTCCTCTGCTTTACTGTAATGACATGAAATAAGAGTCATTATGCCTGTTTCTATTTTGAAAATTGTTATTTTTCGAACATAATCATTATTTAATAATTCGAGATGAGGGTTCAGCGGGCTTTTTTTTTAGCAATTTGGCTACTTTTATCCCGGGCCAGTTTCTCCTCAAATGGGTACAGTTATCACAAGGTACAGCTGCAACAGCTCAGCCCTTGCTAGATCTATTTATCAATCAAAGACCATATGTGATAGATCTTTTTGGGGATTTTTCTAAGGCTTCT
This sequence comes from Centroberyx affinis, assembly GCF_046629955.1. Classification (NCBI taxonomy): domain Eukaryota; kingdom Metazoa; phylum Chordata; class Actinopteri; order Beryciformes; family Berycidae; genus Centroberyx; species Centroberyx affinis. Next base: position 4,014 of record NW_027279636.1, read on the forward strand.
CCCAAGTTTTCTGTCTGTAATTGGGCAGAAAGGGTTTCCACACTGTGAACGCATCTATTAACTTAGATCACTGTATAATCAGGAATATTTGCGCTTGCCCTAAAATTTATAAACCATATAACCATCTCTTTATAATGTGTGACTGCTGGCATGCAGAGCAGACACACTGCGCACATGTGGCTCAGGCTTGACTCCGGCATCACCACCCCCCCCACCCCCCCCATCTAAGGCTCATGTCTTGAAGCGGAGAGAGCCCCACCACGCACAGTACGTGGTAGCCTGACAATATTTCAAAACACATCTTACGAGCGGAATTATCACATACTCATAGGGAGACATGAGACCGAGATTCTTCCACCTCGGAGATGGTTCTAATTTCTTCTTGCCGCCTGGCTTGTTCGGTGTATGCTGTTGTCTCGCCCTCTCATGCACATTCTTTTCCTGATGCTCGTAAGACCTCTGGGGTTGGCCTTGTTCCTCCGCATCAACCGATTCCACATGTTGGATCTTTTGTGTTGATGGAAGTTCTTCTTGAACTGCAAAATCCTGTTGGTGAGGGGAAAAAAGACGGGGGTTGGAGAGTGAGGAAAAAGACCGCTCTCAATCTGCACCAAAATGCTAGCAGCGAGATATATACAATAAATTTGGGTCGTAAAATTATATGAACTTGGGCTGTTAAAAAAAGTTCTTCCTCTGAATGATTGTTCTTTAAACAAAGTAGCCATTCTGATTGTGATTCTTCTCAAGCTGTGAGCCGTATTTTCCACCCAACATCTGACATGATGCCTCTTTCTTCATTATTTGAGACACATAACATATTGATGTGTGAGAGGGTGCTGGCCACCGCAGTCCAAGAAGAGCCATATAAAAACTAATCAGGGTTCTGAAACAGTATCAATGACACATAAAAACATAAAATTCACATAAAAACAGTCTCTCTCAACAATCCCCAGGCCTGGGTAACAATTCAGCCTTTATTGAGCCATTGGAATAAAATAACACATTCCCAATGCTTCACACAGAAGAGGTCCCCCTCTGTTAATTGGCTGAACAATATCAAAAAGTTTATTGTTTCTGTACATTCCTTGACCTAAAACCTTGCAGCTTGGCACACACAAAGTAGAACCTTTGTGTCACTGTTATTCAGCAATGATTTTTTGAAGTTTTGAAGGTCTTTTTGCCTAACTTTACAACCTACATAAGAATGCCAACAAGACACATATGAATGGTTTGCAGGCAGGAGAGTTTTTAATCACAGACACCTGCTATGCAGAAATAGCTCGGACTGTCATTGGTCGCTAGGAGCTCAACTGTTTCTGATTTTTTTACGGGCAGGGAAAAAAAGAATTGAGATGTATTTGTATGGGTTGTGTTCGCACACTAGCTGGAGCCAAGCATGCCCAGTCACTTTTCCAAAGAGTTGTTTTTCATAAAACACAAAGTGACCTGCTATTGGAAACATACAAGCCAATTCACTCCACAGCAGTGCCACAGTCTGATTTTATTAAGGTATCCGACCTTCTTTAATTCTATTATACGTGAAATGGACAAAGTCCATGTGCTGCAGCAGGAGGAAACACTCCAAATTCTATGGCATGCCACAGTAAAGGGCCCTATTACAGGTGCCTTTCTGCATCAGAACACAGTAAAGGCCAGCAGACAAATGCCATGTTAAGCAGGACTGACGCCTGCAGCCCCAAATGTTTCTCAGCAAACATTTTTATAGCAGGCGACATTCAATCATTAGCACTTGACTTCTTTCTTCATTTGTCTTGTTTCTTCCAAGCCTGCATTTGGGTACTAAAACCTAAAACCCCAACTATTTACATATGTTTGGGGGTAGACTTGTATCTAATTACTTGATCCACAATGATGGAAAATCAGCAGGGCAGCAAATCTGCAGCCATTGGCCATAAAATATCTGTCAGTGGCGAGACTCAAGCAGTGTCTACTGAGCGATTATGACAGTGAAGCAGTCTATATTAATTTCAGGATCTGAATAACAAAAAAATAAATAAATCTACAACCCAGAGAGTAGAGTTTGCTTTTCAGTGTGTGTGTCGTGCATGCAAATACACAGCATGTCCAATTTCCAATCACGCTGTGATGTCAAAACGAATCCACAACACTGAACAGAGAAGTGGAGTCTGCTTCCTCCCTGTGTTGCAGCCCTCCTCTCCTTTGGCTGCCTCTGCGTATTTGATTGAAGCTGTCTAATCTAATACAACTGTTAAAAAAGATCTGCTTCCTCACATTGGAAGCGAGCAGATATGTTTGGAGATTAGGTGTTGTTATCTTTGGCTATCGCCTTCCAAGTTTGGGCTCTCCGCATTGCAATCAGAGAACTGGGCCGGAGCTGCGCGGGATCGTGTTTCTGACAGACGCCGCCGCTATTCCTCTCTCAAATTAAAACTGGAATGGATCTTGTCCTCATGAGTGACTGCAATCACTTAATATCTTAGCATTTCATAATCGAAGATGTAGGATGCCTATTGCGCCGCCGTCTACTCATTTGAAATACCGTCAGCAATCAATCAAATTAATTTCAAAAACTTTGTTAACTTGAACCAATCATACAAAGGCGATTAGCTCAAGTTAGGGCAGGGAGAAAATATTCAATAATGGCAGCAAGTGAAACAAATGTTGCTGGACCACGCGAGGCACACTTCAAAGGAGTTGAAGACACGAAGAGAAAAAGACCTTGACAATGATTTGTGCCTGCGCAAACTCATTCACAGCACTTTTTTATTGCCGCTGTCTATCATTTTTAGATCGTTCAGGCTGAAGGCATCACTCTTCACACAGGAGTCATAAAACATAAAAGCCTGGATGTCTTTTTTTTTTTTTTTTACACAGCTCAGCCTGGCACTACTCATTGGTTTATTAAAGCCTTCACTTGCCCCAGCCCAGTTCTCTGTGGCACCCTGAGTTCTATCACCTACTGTAAAAAAGTCACACTGACCGACCACATTTTGACAGGTATCAGGCAAGCCCTATTCTTCTATGTATGCTATATAGGTCTAGTATAATGTTATTTCAAAATGGATGAACATTGATGGCTGTTAAAGACTACTTACAGCAGTAAATGTCCCAGTAACATCCTGGCATTTACTATAAAGTGCACAGAAAATCCCTTAGGGCAATTAGAATTCGAAAAGCATTTTCATTTTGGTACGAGATTTCTTTTGTCTTGAGCTTTTGTCCCCAAGGCACTTCACATGTAGAATAGTTCAGTGAAATCATTTGGCCCTTAACATGCAGAATAGTTCAGTGAAATCATTTGGCCCCTCACATGCAGAATAGTTTTGAAAAATCATTGGGAAAAATACATATCCATGTCAACCCTAGTTTACATCTGCAAATACCATTACTCTGATAGATGTACTTTTGATTCTTTCTTTGAGAGCGAGATTTGCACAGTGGGTAAATCATATGGTCCTTAATCATATTTACATTTTGTTTGGCTGAGAATAACATTAGCCACAAGTAACCACATAACTATACCAGAAGAGTAAAAAAAAAATGATCATAGTGATCGCCTTTTCTTCTCTTGCGAAACAGAGGCGACTTCCATATACAGCAGGCACCGTCTGTGCAGTCTGGATGTCTCTGATGAGCTTGTGATGATGCCACATTTTCCAACACACATCAGAGTGAGTGAGAAAAAAACATGTTCATATTTTTAAATGATTAACAGATTTCTGAGAGCAGCTGGTATCTATCATTGAGGCGATTTGTTATGTCATCAAATCACTTAAGCAGGAAACGGCACTACTGAATGAATCACGCGGATTTTGGTGTCTGCAAATGACTTTGTGCATGTGTTTGTGTATGTGTGAGTGTGTGTGTTTGTGTGTGTGTGTGTTTGTGTGTGTGTGTGTGTGTGTGACTAACTGGGCTGTTTTGACGTTGGAACACGAAGGAGGTCGCATCAGAAATTTTTCAGCACAGTGACAACCAGACACTAGCTCACTAGCGAGGAACAGCACAGACACTGATTACACAATCCTAACTCGCTCTATACACATGAGTCATATAGCATCCATGATCAAATCAACGCTTTAGAGAGAAGGGCCTTGTTCACGGGACAAAGAGGCATTTCAACACCCCCACTTCTATGCTTCAGGAGCTAAAACCCAAGGCCATGAAGGGGGGCTTGATATGTTGATGTTAATCGCATCTGCCTAAATTCCACTGTACCTGCTTGTTTATGTTCTCAGCAAAATGGGGAGACCTGTTCCTCAGAAGTGTTACCAAGTCTTTGTGCATATCACTCGTTCGCTCGTAGGCATTCTCTTCCCCCTCCTGTTTTATGCCCTGTGAAAACAACGTTGAAAACAGCTTCATTAATACTAAAACCACAATTATAATGTGACCCACATGTCTGCTGGAATAGCTGAGGTTAGGGAGCTCAGAGTATCACCAGGCAGCCTAAAAAAGGGAAGTGTAAAACCGTGTAAACCACTAAATTATGTTTAAGACACTCCTGCTCTTTGAGGTTTTCGTTCGCATCAATGTCACCCATTTGGACACATTTGGGTTTTAGGGTGTAGTTTTTTGACCTTAGCTGAACCATTTCCAGGTGAAGAAATAGAGACAGGAAACGTAGGGCTTGTCAGCAAAGTCGCTGAAAGAGTGAAAGATGCTGCGGCATGCAAAACCTTCTCAGGATTGATTGCACACACATTCACAGTGATTCCTAGCATTTGGAAAGCATTTGGAATCTCTCTATACAAGCTTGGAAAACAAGCTCTCTGCTTTTTAGGGACACTTACCTAATGTTTTGGAAATTTTCATCATCATTACTATGAGATTAAAGAAGGAGCATTGTACTGTACTGAATATGATATTACGTTGCCTGTCCAATTTTGCAGTTGAGCGTGGCTATTTCAGGATCTTGTTAAACTTTAATTGAATGGGATGATTTAATCGAATAAGGTCTTAATTCAACCTTCCATTGTGTAACATGACGATTGGTAGAAGATTGGTAGCAGTTGTTTGGTGTCAGGATACATAAATCAATTATAATAAGTTCTAGTGCTTAAGCTAAATGTATATGATTAAAGGATAGTATGAGCTAGCACTGAAAATTACTGAACATACAAAAATTGCTGCCAATTAACTGATTGTACGATGGAAATTGGTCTGTCAACAAGCATATCTGCCCAAAAAAAGTTGGTCCTTAACATATTCTCACACAGAAAGAAGAATCAAAATTCTAGTCTTTGTTATTGCCAATCCACACTGACTTTATCTTCTAAGCCTTACCCCATTTAGGAAGACTCCCGCTGTGCTGCAGGTGATGTAGAGGGTCTCAGTGTCACAAGGCTCAATCACAAGGTAACAAATCTCTCCATGCACCTGCCGCCACGGAGGGGTGTGACAGCCATTGCCAAATTCATAATCTAAAAAAAACAGATAAGGAACGACACTGCAGTAAACTTTATATTGTGTAGTGCTGCCTGAAATCAGGTCACAGCATTATTGTCCCCAATGGACGCAGGAAAATGTTATTGGTTCATAAGACAGCAGCAAAAGGAGAAATCATCCCAAGTGCCTGTGCTGCCAAAGAGGATGACATATCACTCTGCACAGCACAGGTCTCAGACATGAGCCTTGCCTGGTTAGAGCCATAGTTTCACTCCCTTTATAAATCATTCACCAAACAACAGCCACATCGTGACACCGTCATTATTTTAAGGCTGCTTGGCGTCACAATATTTGCATAGAAGGTTTCATTTCAACCTCAGCAAAAGGGGACACATTTTTCAAAGGCTGCATTTATCACTTGGTGAGCATGGTGCATTTCCATGAACGGTTAGCTGTTATGCCACGACAGATCTGCTGCACCGAGGCGAGTAAATAAATTGATTAATGTCTTGGTAAACTGAAATCTGACAGATATAATGACTTCCATGTTTTTGTGCGGACAGAACACAGACTTTTTATACTTTGGAATATCTAGTATTAGCCCTAATAGCAATCGCCTTTCTTGCAACCACATGAAATGTGGAGATAATTCAAACCTGATGTGTATCGAACCGACTTCAACACCCTCTTTTCCCCTTCACTGCAGAAGCGTTTCAACAGCTCCACTTCAGTCTTCACCGCAGCGGGGTTGAGCCTGACTTCTCTGTAATGAAAACGCAGCAAAACAAAACAAAACAAACAGCCAATTTATCTGGTCCATTCGTGGTTCTGTCTCTTAACCGGCTGCCTATTCTAATCAGAAAAAACCACATGTTGCAGCAAGTCTGCTTGGATCAGAGTGAAAGAGGATTGCCGTGGAAGATGGATAGATAGCTTGATTGAATGCAGAAAGGGTAGGAGATAAGAAAGGCACCCACTGGGAGATCTGTTTGAGGGAGTTGCTGAGGAGCTGGTTGTCCAGATGTTGCAGCAAGAGGAACAGCTTGACCTGGACCTCCGAGTCCGTTGCCTGGTCCCCTGTTTCACTTTGTCCACCAGACGCAGCACAGAGGTGTCTTCCCCCTCCAGCACAGTGGCAAAGCTGGGCCCAGAATCTTTATCACAGGGTCTCTATTTTCTGAATAAGGTTAAATAAAGGGTAGCCTTACCAACTCTTCAAATGAAGCCCTTGTTTCAATGCTGTACAATGTATACTTTACATCAGTGTTTCTGAAAATGTGGGTTGAGACTCAAAATGTGTCTAGTGGGTCCCCGCATAACAACAGCACTTGTGTGTTTTAAGTCTAGGTTAAATTAAATCTGGGTCCATGACTAAATTTACCTGATTTGGAACCCAAACTGAAAATACAGCAAACTAAGTTAACACACTCTTTTTACAAAACATCCACTGGCAATGGAAATGGGCTATTTTATACCATCTTCATCATGTATTCCTCTCCCAGACAAATATATATCACCATAGCTGCTTTTGGCATTGGCCCTACAGTAAATATATATCTGTAAAGAATTACAAACATAATCTGATGGCAGTATAATTGGATGGAAGTAGAGGATAACAAGGAGGACAAACAAATTAAGTCTGTGGGTTATGGAAGTATGCTGGCGGCTGGACTGCTTAGGATGCAAATGGGATTCAAATCTCATCCTGTGGTCACCATGCTTACCTTCGAGACATGCTCGAACCTCCTTCAGCTTCTTATCGTCTGCCAGCTGAACTAGTTTAGAAAGCTGACTGAAGCTGTGCACAGAAATAGTAGGGGGGGAGAGCTGCAACAAGGGATGCCCTTCACTGTCTTTTTCCTGGGACTGTACAGTCGGGCCACTGAAGGGAAAATAAAACAAAAACAAATATCACTCACAGCCTCATTTCTATTATCATTTTGCCGTGCAATACTTGTGCCGGGCTTAAAAATGCTTATGCAAAAAAAAAAAAATCAGAGTCTGTATAAGCATTTTGCACTCTGCCTCCAAGATATCAGGTATAAAGCTAACCACAAATAGAAAGCAGAACAGAACATTCTGATGAGATGGGCTAGAATGGTGAAAAACAAATTAATTATAGCCTACTGCCATGAGTATTACTAAGATAAAATACATTTGGACACTTTTGGTGACAACATATCCTGCACAGACACATAATACTGAAAGCACTTGGCCAGTCGGCTGCCTGCCTCATGATTAGACCTACCTGATGTCATAGTCTGTTTTGAAATCAGAAGCCACTAAGGTGGTACTCCACTGCAGCGGCTCCTTGAACACATGCTTGGCCTCTTGTGGGTGTCTGGAGCTGAACTGCAAAGCGCAGGATCTCTTTCAACAGGGACTCATTGAGCGGTGTGATCTCCAGTTTGCCAGTAGCAGAGCTGGCCGTGGTCCACTGGGCTGCCCTGGTCAGTGATGCCCCCATAGCAGCGGCTGGGACCTTCTGAAATTTCAAATGGGTAATATCAATAACAACACTATATTCCAGTATATGACTTACTATGGGCGGGCCAGAGGCTCAGCATAAAGCCTTACTCTAATCATTAGCTCCACTTGTATAGTGTTTCTTCCAATATATTGTGTAGAATCATCAGGTCCAGTGCAACACAGAGAGGAAGAAGACTCACCTCAGTTTTTAACGTTAATGTTAAAGCATTTCATCAAATAAACAAGACTAGGACTTCTGAAACTACTGAAAACAATATCAATGTAGAGCGCTAAATCCGAGATATTTTACCATACATTTAGTTACGTAATATGAATGTAAAATTGTTATAATGTTCCAATAGAGACTTAAAGTGTGTCTGTGGTACTCAGTAGTGAGTTTATAGTGACCTTATGGTACTTTATGGTGTTTTTAACTCCTATGGTATTCTGTAATATTCCTGTAGTGTCTTGTAATTTTGCTGCGATATTTGTAAAGTATCCCTTCAAAATATATTATAGTATTCCCAGAGTTATTTTCGTTAGCTAACTAACTAAGCTAGGTAGTGTGGCTAACTAAGTTAGCTAGCTGAACTAAGTTAAAACTTTGTAGCCAACGTTAACTACGCCGTCAGGCTTATCAGCAAAGCGGATAACTTACTGCCCTTACAACGGTAGCTTTCCCTCATCAATGGAACATAGCTGCACCATACATTTTTCTATAACGGACTATTTTCTTTCTATATATGAGCTTAATTGCAAACTTACCGTGTATTTCAAGCTTTTTCCGAAGAAAATGTTAGCTACAAAGCCTATATCAGTTAGCCATCGAGGGTTTCTATGGAAACCATACGCTGTCTCCTCTGGTTGCTATGATACAGCCAAACACAACGGAACGGGAGTTGGGTCAAAAGTCACTAAAACGCAAACGGTCAGTTACGAGTTAAACGTTCAACGAGAGACTAGAGTACCCCGCTTTAGTTAGGGCTCTGTGACATACCGGCGCATTGCAGTATATTACCTGTGTCAAATGTGTGTCTAACTTTGGATATGGTGGTGTGGAGACAACTTGCCTGGTCAGAGAAGCTCAAATATGTCAAGTCAAATGTTGTTATAATAACAGAATCACTCTATGCTTTCCTTTTAGAGTGTCCACACAACCGCATATTTGAGAGCCTATTTCCTCTCTGACTACTGGTTTGGCAGTGTTCTGGAGACAAACATTGGGTAGTGAAAACAGTCTATTTGGGTTTGGATTTTCTCCGTTTAGACACAGCAAATAAGTTCACTCAGTTCAAAGTTAATAACTCTGACGCCAATCAACAGCGAATTTAAGTGACAAATTTATGTTGAGCCTTATTCTTGACACAGAGAAGCAAATGTCTTTTGAATGTGTAAATTGTCTATACTGCTGTCTTTTCTGCAAACCTTTGTCAGAGAATACTCTCCACAGGTAGTCATCAAGTCAAAGTGGATGATGGGGAATACTTTGCATGCTATTTCACATGGTATGGTGAATTAGATGTACTGTAATGACACTGCTGTCATGTCAATTATCGTATTCAGGTTGCCTCTACTGAAGAAAACCATATGATTCCTGAGCCTTTTGATTGTCAACACTTACAGCCTCGCTCAGGAGTGATATGAGACAGCTGATGGGACGAACCCCCAACAGAAACCAAGTCAGACCCCACAGTATGAGGTCAGGTATGGTCCCAGACACATGATTTATAACTGAGGTGCAGACATGATTTCATTGAATAACCTCCCTCTTCCTCTTCATCCTGAATTAAAGGACGGCAGTGCAATTTGTGCAAATCAACTCTGCTCTTTCCCTTATTGTTTGGCAGCCGCCCGGCCGCGGTGTCCTGTGACCGACTGGAATGACAACATGCGCGAGAGCAGGGAGTATCCCGCGGGCCAATAAAACCACCGATTTCCTCCGGTGCTCGCCTTCGCTCGACTCGCCGCGCCCTGCCAGGAGAGCCGGTGGCGCGGACTCCGATCCCCTTCTCTGCCTGGCCCGCGCGGCGGCACAGCAGGTGGAACTATTTTGTCTCCTAAACCGTTGGGGCGGGTTGGACTGAGCCTGCGTGTAAATCAATCACAAGGGATCCCTCAGGGGTGGGGGGGAGAGAGGTACTAGCTCATCTGCAGTATCAAGAGAGATCATTCTGGATGCTGTTGTTAGAGGGACTGGATTTATGAGTTTGCCTCCCCCTCCAGGTATTTTATTTGGAGCAAGGAAAGGCTGTCCAAATTAAGACGCATTGAGGATCCACGTCGCTGCAGCGGAGAGCGGGCGATGGAGCTCAGAGTCAGGAACACCAGTGAATGGGTGAACTCAGAGGGTTACAGTAGATATAGAAGTTAAATATATGTGTGTGTGGGTGTGTGTGTGTGTGTGTAAGGGAGAGAGAGAGAGAGAGAGGGGGAAAGAGAGACAGAGAGTCTGACTATATGTGGATGCGTGCAGTAAGGAGGAAAAAAAAGAGAAATCAGGAAGGCAGAGTGGACCCAAAGAAAAAGGGAAGAAAGAGCAGGATAAATGAGGGTCTTAATACGTCTAACCCAGGGTCTCATTAGCGAGCCTAATTGCCGTTCGTTAAAAGGGATTAAATGAAACAGCCTGCCCCGGCCTGGGTCTTTTACAAAGTAAAAACAAATAACGCTCTGTGGTCAGAAGCACCTGCTTAGGTCTTGGATGTTCCTCGGCTAAAACTTAATACGGCATAATAAACACAGGCCACGCCGTCTCCTCCGATGCCTGAGTTGAGCCGCTGATTGAGCCGCACGGAAACACGCTGACGACACACACACACACACACACACACACACACACACACACACACGGAGAGAGAGAGAGAGAGAGAGAGAGAGAGAGAAAGGCCCTCTGCAAACATGGCCGTCGTGATTGCATCCGTTCGCGACGCGTCCAACCTCCACAGCGCTCCATTAACGGCCCAAACTAAACATTACATGAGGACGCTGCGTGAGGAACAAGAGCGATGAGGAGGAGGAGGAGGAAGAGGACTACTGTTCCTGTAGCTTTTTTTTTTTTTTTTCCTCTTAAGGGCGTAGATTCATCTCTATTGTTTTTGCAGGCCTCGTGTCAAACGCAGTTCAGCGCGGCTCGTGGTGGAGCGTGTGGTTAAAGCGGGGGGCGGGGGGGCGGGGCGGGGGGGGGGGGGGGGCAGAGGTGACACCGGTCGTCGTAATGAGCACCTGCGAGATCTGTCGCGCACATTGGCGGACGGGCTTCTAAAATAGAAAACAGTAAAAGGGACTCTAACAAGAGACTGTGACCACATCCCCTCGGTTGTAAAACGCTGTACTGCTGCCCCATAATCCTCTCTGGCCTCCCCCCCCATAATCCTCTGTGTTCTTTTTAGGGACAGAGGGGTAAACGCTATTAAACGGTATCCAGCATGAGTGACTAGAGGCAGCGGTGACCCGTCGTTTCACTTTCTTCCAGCGGGAACGCTTTACGGCGCACATGTGCCGCTTTGTAGCCCGACCCCGCCGCTAATAAGGTTATCTTGTTTTTACCCAAGTCCGTTTCATCATCCGAGACAGACAACGGGTGAGATCACTGGGTCGTTAGAAGTAATTGCCTGGTTTATTGACTGTTTGAATAGGCACTAGTACAAGTAGCTCATGGAAAATGCGTTAGGTTCTGCTCGCTCCGCAACGAGCGATAACTGAGGCAGAGGCCGGCGGTGCCAAAGAAAACTGAACATAATTATCCCTCGCACAAGGCCAGCCTGAAGAGCATCTCCGCATTAACGGATGGTGGCGTGATGAGATCCACAGCTGATTGTCAATGAAATGAGCGCAAACTGACATCGGGCAATAAACAAACCTAATGCGGCCGCACTGTTCTGCCAATTCGAAGACGTTTCTTCCCGTAAAAATGAGCCAAATTCTCCGGATAAATCAATTTTGATGCACTGCCTTCATTACAGGCCCGATGGAAATCAATTATAGCGACCGATATATCGCTTCTAAACAAGTCTCAGCAAACAAAACCTGATACTGTTGAAAATATTTTTTTCCGTAACAATGAACATCATTGCTCGAGTTTCTTATGGATGTAAACCTGCAATTGTGGTTTTCAAATACTGTGTATGTATTTCAAGTTGCGATCGCTTAGTGCCAGTGCTTTCTTTGGAGCGGATGGGTGCTTGTCAAATATAGAAGTAAAATAAGATTTACGGTCATAAGGATTTATGGGAAAACCGATGACAAAGTCTGCATCTACATGACTTGAAACACATTTTGTTTATTTTGGTTGCCGCTCCGCATGGTGACACTTGGCTGCTATTGCTAAATCATCTAGAAACTTTACAACAGCTTTTAAGCATTTCCAGAAAAGCTGAACAAGCACATGTAACCACAAAACATATCTTTTAGAAAATCATATCATCATAAACTTGAATATTCCCAACCCCTCTATATTGGTTGATATACACAGTCTTCGAAAAAGTGTTTTCTTTAAATCCACAGGTTGTCATTTAATGTAAAAATAGTAAAACAAATATGAAGCTATGTTAAAAACATGGATGTTATAAGTAGGTTTTAACATGGGTAAAAATGGCAGTGTACTGCAGAGCAGAACAGAACAGAACACATGCCTGCATTTTGCTTTATGCAAACAATCTGAAAGGAACTGGGACTTTTCTTCTTGAATATAATATGACTATATTGTAGCAAAAGTGCAGAATTACCAAATATTTACTAATTTATGATTTTGTCAGTTATCTACAGCAGTCCATAGAGGACATAGGCTACATACATTTTTTTTAAATCTTTTGTTATGTTGAGATAACGACTTAATTCTTTTCAAAAAACGTTTGTGTATGTCCTCTATGGAGTCGCTGTAGTTACTATGCCTGAAAATGTTGTGATAATAAGAAAAAAAAAGTGGTTATGATGAGAAACTTTTGTTTTGTCGTGATAATGAGATAATTTAGTCGTTCTCTCAACATAACAAAAGATATTTGTTTTTATGTATGTCCTCTATGGACTGCTGTAGTTACCTGACCTGTGTTGTACTTCACCTAAAGTCAGCACCATATATTATTGATCATCAAGCAGGCCGGTTAGCTCAGTTGGTTAGAGCGTGGTGCTAATAACGCCAAGGTCACGGGTTCGACCCCCGTACTGGCCAGAGTCTCTCCACTCATTAGATCAACTTGCCACCAATGGCGGGCTAATCTAGTGAGTGGAGAGACTTTGCTTCAGCCAAGCAAATATGAATATATATATAAATATTTGTTGCCAAGCAGCTGGATAAGACTTCATGTCAGCAAGCCTGGTTACTGTTCTGTTGTCCTACACTTTGAGCTCCCTGGAGGTGGGCAAAAGAAAAGAGTACCACATTATTAAAGTGGCAATCTGCGAGATCCTCATCTTTTTTATTTTGTCTCCATCTTGCTCAGCGCTCATCACTGTGGTGTTTCTGCACTGCTCTTCCCAGGGATCACCTGTCAATCAAACTGTGTCCAGCACTGTGACGTCTTTCTCCTTGGATTCTCTGTTGATGCAGTTTGAGTTTCTCTGTTCTCTGTCTGTTCAGCCATGGTGGCTATCACTGCTCATGCTAACTACACAGTTCTTCTTCTGTTTATCCCAAACAAACAGGAAACTATCCGCCAGAAAATGTAAAAGCTTTCATGAAGTGGGAATAGTTTAAATCAGTATTTGTGTTAAATCAATCGGCGATAGAGAGCAGCAAAACGGACATTTATTTACATGAAAATGTCACAGATTATTAGGTTAATGTAACTCAACAGTATTATATGACATTAACTGGTATACCATGTGTCTCTGTCTAACGTCTGGTTCATGTGAGGTTACACCTTGACCTATTTACCAGATAAAGGCCTCTAACTGCCCTTGAGCTGGCAAGATCCGTTCTGCCAGACTGGTCGCGTTGCCCCCCGCCCTCCTCTCGCTTTCCCCCTCTCCCCCTTTCTCCTCGCCCGAAGACACGGCAGCTGGTTCTACTCTTTTGAGACGTTCGGCGTGCTTAAATAAAAACACAGATCTTCCCTCTCTTTCTCTCCCCCCCCCCCCCCCCCCTTTGCTCCTCTGTCTCCCTCGCTCCATCTCTAACAGCGTAATTATTATTTTGAAACTGCGGTCTGAGAGGCCGTCCGCATTTGGCACTGCCTCACTCGCTAACGCTCGGCGAGCTCTAATACAATTTGACTTTTGCTTTATAACCTCTCCAGGAAGACATCAGGGGCCCTTTTGTTCCCTTCCCCTTCGCCCGTCTCGGGACGACCGAACGGAGGGAGAGAGAGAGCCGAGGTAGCGGCGGTGGAAAGGAGAGGAGAGGGGAAGGGAAGGGCCAGAGGAGAGAAGAGAGTAGGGGAGCGAAAAGCGAAAAGGAAGGGAGGGGGAGCGCCGGGTGGAAGTGAGAGAGTGATATAGGCCTGTTTTTGGAGAAGGGGAAGAAGAAAGCCGAACACGTCGACAGAGAGGTCGGCTGAGTTGAAGATAGACGTCGAGCGGAAGATGGGGACGACAGAAGTGGGGAAGGGAAGAGAGAGGGCGAGGACAGACGGAGAGGGGGAGTTGTTGAGCGGAGTGAGAGGTGAATGAGAGAGGACGGCCCCTCTCCTCCCATCATTAGAGGAGGTGCGGGTTGAGAGATTTGTGTTGGTGCGGCTCCAGGCGCTGGCACCCACACACCGATCAGAGAGAGAGAGGGAGAGAGAGGGAGAGAGGAATATTGCGCTTTGGAAATAATGACACGTCGAAGCGAAAGGCAGAGAAAGCAAGTCTTCCCTGCAAAGTTCATCATTCACTCTGTTACAGTACAGTGTGTAATTTCTGTGTATCATTGTCTTGGTCGTCGGGTTAAACAGCCAGATTTAAGGCAACTTTTGTTGGTGCAACTAAATTTAAGCAACTTTCTTCTTCTCTTCTTCTTTCTCCTCCGTCCTAGTAGTAGTAGTAGTACCAGTAGTAGTAGTAGTAGTAGTAGTAGTAGTAGTAGGAATAATGATAGTAATAATAGTAGTAGTAGAAGAGGTAGTAGTGGTAGTAGTAGTAGTATTTACTATTCTGTTTTACTGTTATGATTATTATTATTATTTGTTTATTTATTTACTTATTAAGTTATAAGGCATTGATCTCGGGCACATTTTTTTTTCTATTGAGGACAATAATAAACCCTCAAGTTTCATCTATAAGGGTCCTTAAAATTATTTCTGATGAAAATTTCAGTTGGAGAAAAAAGAAAAAGAAACATATTTATTATCTTGTAGCATTTGGTGCTGATTTACATGATATACATATGAATATACGTATATGAATTCATGTATTCACGTCAAAATGTTTGCTGGAGTCTTTTAGGAGATGCTAAGAAACCTGCCTAACAAGTTGCAACGTGCTGAATTATGTAACATGCCTCGCCATCACTTGACCTTTTCCTGACCTGCACTGACCAGCCCCACGCTGTGCGTTAATTGGCTGGAACAGCAGGAGCACAGCTGTGCAGCAGTGACATCACCTTCACATGACTGCTTGGTGGCCTGCCTGCATTCTAAATCCTCGATGTTACCATACATGACTGATGGCAGTCAATAGGCCTTGGCTGACCCATAAGGCATTTATGGAAGGATAACTATGGGGTTGACCATGTTACTATGTAGGAAGAGTGTTTTACAAGGGAACAAAAATTTACTGGCAATAACAGCCAATGGTAAAAAAGCATCCAGCTCCAAAATAGCCAAGGCTCTATATTTGAATTGTGAAAAGAAACAAAAAGCCTAATTAGTCAGCCACATCCCAGAAGTTAAATTTAGACTGATGCAAGTCCACTGTGTGGTTTGAGCTCTTGCCAAATAGTTGATGATTTCTGGATAATAAAAATGTTGTTTCCATTTACTCACTTGCATACTTTCTTCAATTAATTATTATTATTAATATTTTTATTATGATTTGTAGTAGTAGTAGTAGTAATAGTAGTGGTAGTAGTATAAGGAGTAGTGACCAGTCATGAGTCTTAAAAACATACACTATAAGTCACATAGTGTAATATCTCAGCACTATTTGTACATCCACATAACATTTTCAGGACCATTAAAAGCCTCATTTAATTGGACAAGTTGGCTAACACATGGGCCTACTGGGGGAGTCGCTGCAGCAGGGACTGTGTGTGACAGGCAGCTCGAGCATCAGGTAATCGTTATCACTTGTGAGCCAGTGACGAAAAAAAAATGGGCCTATTGTTCCCAAACAGTAGTCTGCCCAGTGCTCAAACAAAAGGACAGCTGCACTCAGGGTGTATCCCACTGGCCACTTTGAAGTGAAAAACACTGGAAATACAATATGTTTCTCTACAAGTTCTCGACAAGCCAAGGAAAGGCAGTCGAAGTCCGCGCCGTTCCAACGCTAACAATGTAGTCTAATCACAAAGCACAGAGGACTAATCAGTCTGTCTGCAGACTGCGTGTGAGCTCCGCCGCCGCTCCCCGCTGCAGAGCCGGAGAGGCCGGGCCCGGCCTCGCGGCGGGAGCCTCCCCGGAGGCCCGCGGAGCGGTCAGAGTGCCAGCTGGCCAGACCTTGAACCGTGGGCATTTCCTCCTTCCAGACGGCTCCGGTTAAAGCGGCCGCTCCGTCCTCTGAACCTCTGTCTGGCTGCGAACCAGCCCCTGTGGAGCATCACTCATTAGGGCCTGTTGTCCGCAGCCAAAACCTCAACTGCTCCCCAGACCGCTGCAGCACCGCTCCCCGCCATCAACACCTGCTCACACATGACACACAGGCTCCGGCCGACTGCTGGGAAGAACTCCCTGCTGCCGCTCCCCCCGCCTCTGTTTTCTGACTAACAAGGCCCTAAGCATCTCTTTCTTTTCCCGACGCCTCGCTTGTCAGATGCGCGGCCCCGCTCTTTTTAGAACTCGTTGCCATTTCTTTTCGCTGCGTCGCCTCAGAAACACCTCGTAGTTCCGAAAGCCATCACGCGCGAGTGTAAAACTAACTGTTATTAGCTGGCGAAGGTGAGCCGCTTTATGGTTTGTTTGTGTTAGGGCCCCGCCACATGGTTTCTTTCATGTGAGTCACGGCCAGTTTGACAGTTTAACGTGTTGCGCAGAGCAGACCTTTTCACAACCCTGTCCTCCTTGCACCAGGTCTGGTGCTGTATCTGGCCTAACCGGGACCCGGTAGCCTCGTCCCCACGCGTACGCCGGCGTCCTCACCGGGCCCGTGGCTCTTTATTGGAAATTACATCACCTTGTAAAGGGACATGACCCATTACAAAATCATGCTGCTTCATGTTATTCTTTCCTAGTGAAGGAGACAGGCTCTCTCTCTTTCTCATTTGGTCCCCCTGTTTCTTTTTACTCTTTCACTCTTGATTTTGTTGCCTCTCTTTGACACATCCCGTGGATCATGCGAGTTCCCATCATACCTCCCAGGCGGGCAGGCGGGCCATCAAGGCTGGAGGGAGCAGCTGATTAGAAATAACAACAGCGCACAGTGAATGTGTATGTGGCCACCCGCTGCTCCTCCTCATACCTAGCCGTCCAAGAGAGGAACGACAGTGTGTCAAAACAAGGTCGGATGTGTAGGTTCAGGGGCCCGGCCTTGGCTTTTTGGGCTCTGGGAACAAACTGAGAGATACATGTGTGATTGTCATGACCAGGCGTGGCCCCTGTCAGCCACGCACTGTGTTGACACAGAGATGCCAAGAGCTCCTAACATGTCACCGTGTTTCCCAGAACATGGCAATAACAACGCGAGCCTACATGTCTGTTACAAGGCCTTTGCGTGCAGGAAAAAAAACCCACATCATGGAAAAGATATGGGTTCTATCAACCTCCAAGGATTGAGCGGGAAAGCTTGTTAGATTCATGAACAGTGAACAGCGGTAAGTGTGGCAATGTTTTCTTAAATGCAAAGTAAAGAGGATTCAGACTGTGATGATGTGCAGCCTTGTGCAGCTATATGAAATCCTGCGTATCTATTGTCTAAGTGTAGCCAAGCACTATAGTCGATTTTTTTTTCTACAGCAGTGCCTGACTATAACTTAATTTGGTCTGCTTCAGCCCAAAGCCTGATGTCATCAGGCTGCAGTATCTGTGATTCTGTTGAATATCAAAAGTATGTCTTCACATGACTCTGGGGAATCTGACACGTTCCCCCTTTCAGATCACCCACATATGACCTCTAACTTCCAAGAAGACATGCATTATGTTTTATTTGGTCAATGAGCCCACAGTGCAAAAAAAAACCCACATAAAGGCTGCATTCCAGTTTATAAGAGATTCAAAAACCACTCTGCAATATGACCAGAGATTAGATATAGAATCTTAAAGGTAATCAGTAATTTAAAATGAATTTAAAAAAAAAGACTGACAGCCTCAGATCAATGATGCTACAACAATCTGACCAATAGTGTTCTTTACTCAAAGCTTTAGTAGCACTCCTTTTACAATTTTTATATTGTCTTTGGAATATTATAGTCTCAATTATCACAGATAATAATCATTAGACTCATGACCTCGTGGCGCAACGGTAGCGCGTCTGACTCCAGATCAGAAGGTTGCGTGTTCAAATCACGTCGAGGTCAAAGCTTTTCAGATATTGTACATCCAAAGCTAACTTCAGTATATGGGAATGGGAATACAATGGGAAACAGCTGTATGCTTGGAGATAGAACTTAGTGAAATATCCTTGTCAATTGCAGAGAAAGAAACCAATTTGCTTCCATACAAACATGCAGAGTACTGTTATCCAGGCAGCAGCACAGTGACAGCTTAAGAGGTCCAAAGAAAGCATGAACGATGACGCAACCAGATAAAAACCAAAGACTGATGATGACGCATTTAGCAGCAGGGAGGCCGACTGTCTCATAAGACTGTCTCACAGAGTTGATCCTTGAGACAGCAGCAGTGTGTCTAGTCAAAGACTGTGTTCACACTGCAGCTGAAAGTGTCACACTTCTGGGAGGCAAAACCCTTTTCCCTCACATATGACAATCTGATCGGATGTTTTCAAAACAGTGTGAACAGCAAGAAGCAGAAGCTGCATGGAGTCACATTTTTTCAATTTCAATCTGGGCCACATGGATATGTGGTACAAAGTCGGATCCCGAGGCATGTGACCTACATGCAACTTGTACTGGAACACTCAAATTGGAATTTGTCAGTGTTACCATGACAAGTACATCTTAAGCCATTCACTTGAGACACTTTAATTAAATGCAAGTCATCCATGGCACCTTGACTGAGCCACAGTTAGCATGGATGACAATGAGACACAACAATGGAAAGAAAGCCAAATAGTCAATTTGACTGGGGAGACGCCTCAATTCAGTCAAAACTCAAATGCACATGACAAACTGAAACTTTTGAAGAGTAGGTAAAAAAAATGGATGTGATGTCTTTTGTTATTGTTAGTCTGCACACACTTGTCTTTTCAACATCACTATCAGTTCATATCAGTATGGGATATGGGTTACATCCTAGAAGAGATATGAACAGTCACCCAGTAAATTCAGAGCAGCAATGAGCAGCAATTCAGAGTTGAGCATAAAGGCCTGCAGTGTAAATGCAGCCAAAGTGTCCTTGAGCCAGACACTTAGTCCCAGTAATTAACTGTAAATTGCTACATATAAACAGTGGCAGCTAAATGCCTAAAATGTAATAGCATATTCCTTTTTTATTTTTTTTATGCAGTAATGACCTTCAATTATTACTCGATCATTGCCATAAAAATGAAAAATGAAACTTAATCCCATGGGTTTTAAAATGCATTTAAATCCATGTTTTGCTGTCTCATACTGCCACTTATAGCAAAGGCTTGGTTCATCAAGCTAAGAGTAAAAAATGCCACAAATCTAATGAAATAAATCTCAGGTGATGCTGTGCTCCAATGCTGGATTGGGCCATAATCCAAAAACATTTTTTAGTTTTTTTTTGTTTTTTATCTTTTTGAAGTCCTTTTTACTGGTCCCAGTCGCAGAGCTGTCAGCTCATCTGAGGCGCTGCATAGAGAAATGAGGTTCTCAGGTGTCTCGGAGGTCCTAGGCCCAGTCCCTGTGGTGTAGCTGCTGCCACATGGAGGTAACTCTAGCGGACTCAATATTAATGACCAGTGACCAGGGCCTCCTTGTAATCCACTTACCATCATTACACAGGGTCAGCATGGCTACTGCTGCTGGGCTCTCATACCCCAGCTGGACGCACCACTACATTCCATTGGAGTGGTGTATGGCTTGAGGATGGAGAAACACTGTTTTGTTACTTACATTTGCATGTATTGGATTTTACAAAGTTGCACAAAGTTGCTCAAATGACAGCCCTGCTGGAAGTAAATCAGGATAGTACTGGGTATTCAAAGAATGTTATATTGCAGTGAAAACAGACAGGAGAAATACATTTAAAGCTGCATTAAGCAAAATGTTCTGACCACTAGGGGTGAAAAAGACTGCAACAACTTTGTAAACGAAGCCACTGCACGACAGAGGCCTATCAAGGACAAACATTGCAAAGCACCGTGCATAAATGCTACTAGCTAAGCTAACCGTACCTACGGAGAAGTCTAGCTTTGCCAGACCTTTCCCCCGCTGAAGGTTACAAGAGGTAGGTAGCATGTTTACTATTTTACGAAGTTTACTCCCTCGCTTCATCGATTCCACCATTATGTGAAAATTTTCAGGAATGGGAGGGGGTGAGCGCCGCTTTTAAAAAGCGAGGGAGGAGCTTCGTTCCTGAGCAAAATTTGACAACAAGCTTTAGTAAAGAGGTGAAAACAGCAACACAGATGGCCCGCGGGTGTGGTTTATATCATTATGTCTCAATACAATCTCCACATAGCACACATTAGCTTCAGGATTGGTAATAAGGTCTGATATCGCTTATCGCAGGTTTAAAATCTGATTTTGGAAAGACGGTGACCGCTTTTAAGACTTTCTCTTGGACTCCCTCGTGATAACTAGAGGAAGTCACGGCAATGCTGAGACTTGTGACTAATTTGTAGCGCACACAAGGAAGGTCCTGACCTCCACAGCTCTCTAACTTTAAACATGACAGTTCAGAGACTGCGTAATTAAAACGGCTTCGATAGAGGCCAATGAGGCTCGGGGGAAGGCCGCAGCAAAAGTTTAAGAAAATACAGGTGGACAGCTCCGTATTCCCCTAACATAGTCAATGCCTTCGCGCAACCTCGGCCCCTGTACCCTGCTTTAGCTCCACACATGTCAGAGGAATTTCCAAGCGCCGAGGACCCTCCGGCTGAACTTTTACCCCTCGGTCTCACTTTCAAACACGCACGCACACACTCGCGGAGCCGAGTTAACCTGCGCAGCCCCGGCAGGCGGTGTATTCGTACGCCACCCTGCATTAATGACCAAGCGCGCTACGGCTATTAGAGCGAGCCTGTTGTTATGATTTCTACACATTCTCATCAGGGTGAAAACTCGCTCTCGGGCCGGGGAGGGATGAAGGGCATCCCCTGTTCGCTTCTCGCTCCCCACCCGGCGGTTCCCAAAGCCCTGTAATTGAGAAATACAGCTCAAGGTAACGTGCCCCGAAGACCTTTTGCCTACAGACATGAGGTAATGGCGAGGCTAATTAGGCCGAGGAGACAGGGTGGGCGGAAGCTGCCGGCCTGGAGCACCGTTAGTCTGCAGTACAGTCTCTTCTCCCTACGGTCAAGGGCATTTACCGAGGGATGAGGAAAACAGAGCGGCATCGCTGGCTGGCTCCTACGGCAAAAGCCTCGGTGACGGACTGGATCACCACATGAAAGGCTGGGCAAAGGCAGGACAGCAGAACGACAGAGAGAGAGAGAGAGAGAGAGAGAGAAAGAGAGAGAGAGAAGTGGGGAGTCTTGAGAGACTTCAAGAAAGAAAGGCTCTTTCAAGAGGTGAAAGAAGATCAGATCGCAGCAGGAGCCTGGATGCCTCCCTCCTTCCCTCCCTCCCCTCCGTCCCTCTCACCCTTCCTCCTCTCTTCTGATGCACATGATGTACAATTTGTCATGTTGCGAAGGCTGGACTTATCACGTCGAGCCCGGTGCAGGATATAGGCCCCGACGTCGTAATTTTAGCGCAGTAAATCAAAATGATTGCGGCGTATATCCTAACGCAAGACAGAGACATTTCGCTTTAATGGTTTCCGAAACGCATCAGGGGGACGTTGTAAGGAACCCCTGTGACATGACGCTGGGCCTGGGACAGGATGGGCTGTCTGACTTTTCCACAACTTAATCCCCCCGTTCGTCTGCTCAGCACCCCACCGCCCCGCCCCTCCATCTCCCACTGCCCCTGCCCTGCTTGTCTGGCCCTGGCCCTCATCCCCAAAACAAAGGGCTCAGTTAATACATGGATTTATGGACATGAAAATAAATACATCAAAAGGGCAAGAAAGGGAGCGATTCATGAGAACTCGCTGCGGTCCAACAGGGGCAACATTAATCTCTGGGATCCCGAGATAAAAGCTGAACTTTTCTTACTATAAATCCTCGGATTCCGAGCGCGCTCTGTTAAACTGTTATAGTCGTCGGAACGAAAGGGGAATATATGGAAAGCTGCTCTTTGATTTGGTGAGCTCTAATGTTCATGTCAGAGCTGGGGAAGCCATCGCCGGGCCTTTACTCACACGGCAGCTCACTCTTCAAGGGATGACGAAGAGAGAGGAAGAGGGAGATTTGTTATCTTAAATCAGTCAGGGGCTTGAGGCACTAGAGACTTTTATTGAACTATATGGAGATTTATGAGAACGGCTTTTTGTCCGCTACTTAGGGCAGTGCCATTTACTGCAAGACATATTCCTGTTTCGTCTTCACATGCACAGATACATATAGACACAGACCCGAACATACGCATGCACGCACCCCATTTGTCAATGTTACATCATCATTCATCTGAACAACCTTGGTACGTCTGACTGATTCCTGGCTTCGGCGAAAGCGCCGCTCTCGCTCTTCCTCCGTCTTAGCCCTTCATTTTCTGCGGCACCGCCGGGGGAAAGCTAATCTGAGAACATGTGTTTCTATCCTCCTCAGTCGAGAGTGTGTGAAACACAGCGTCCAGGCTGATGCAACACTCTCGCATCAGCCTGACACCGGTGCGGGCTCCTAAAGGGCGGGCCGGCGACGCGTCAAAGCATCGGGAAGCAAAACAGTATGTCCTTCACGGCCTCTGATGGCACCGTGTCAGGCGCTGGTCGTTTGTTACAGAAAGGTCTCGGGGAGTCTCTCGGGGAGCGTCACTCCCTTGTAGCGCGTTTGGAGTGCTATCAAAACACAACGAACACTCGTGACGCTCCGTGGCAGACACAGTCAAATAAACACAGACGGAGAAGCTAGAGAGGCCCGCAGCGGATGAGATAGTGGGTGAACGGAGACACAGACTTCAATGTAATGGGGTGCGGGGAGGTGGAGGCGCGGAGTGAAAAGCGAGCTGTGCCTTCACCGCTCGGCGGGGGGACTTGAGGAGAGGTGGCACCAGCCGTCTTGGCTCCTCCGAGTTCATTTTGGCTCGTCCACGTCTGAAGCAGGGACACCTTTACCCATGAGAGCCGGGGTGATAAGATCCTGAACGCTTGGCAGACTTGGACATTATGACGTGAGAGGAAATGGGGGCAAATTCGCACTCACTTAGAACCTTTTACCTGTCACTGCCCTAGCATTCCCACAACCACCAAACCTTCCCCATCCACCGCCCCCTTACTCTATGGGACAATGCTGGCGGGTGTTTTTTTTGTGTTAAACATGGATCATTGAGCTTGATGGCTTTTGGAAGGGGGAAAACCAAGTGGGGCTCTCGTCCTCACTCACTCACCTACTCACTCACTCGAAAGTCCCGTCGGAGCTCAGAGGGCATGATGGGCCAGCGCCGCGTCCCTGTAGCAACTTACCGCGGAGCCGGGCCGCCTTGGAGTCTCCCCCCAGTGTCACTCCGTAAGCCTAATTAGGAAGAAAGACGGAGTGAGAGAAAGACATAAAGAGAGAGGGAGCCATGGAAAACGACGGTTCCTCCCCTTCGGCCTGAGTGAGTGCCATTACCTTTGCTTGACCTTCCCCCTGCCACCTCCACCTCCCCCTCCTCCTCCTCCTCCACACCGCCTCCCTGCCCGCCTCGCCTGTAAACCCCCTTCCCCCTCCCACTCCCCCTCCACACAGCCATCAAAGTGAGCACTGTGGAAGAGAGGAAATCTGAAGGTTAGGCGACCCAATCTGGACGGGTGGGGGATTTGTTTTGGAACGTCATCTGAGCGGGGGCCTGCTGAATCCCCCGGAGGGTCGCTGGTTGGAGGCAGGTCCCCCCCCCCCCCCCCTTTCTACCACCACCCCCACACCCACTGCACCCCATCCACAGAGCCATTGTTTTTGAAGGCCCAGTGACATCTGACTTAGTAATTTGGCCCGCTGCTGTAGCAGGACGCTGGGGTTTAATTGGGCCGCGCCGCTCAAGATGTTTCGACATCCACTGGATTCAGGCCCTTTCCTTCCCTCGTCTCGGCCCAAGCACTCTTCAGTGTCTCTTTTACGAACTCAGACTCCACCCAGTTGTCCAGACGGCACATTCGGTACAGTCCCACGGTGCATTCGTGGTGATGTTGTATAGTTTCTGAATACTATTACAGGATTGCACGAGTTGTGTGAAAATTTGCAGCTACGGTGTGAAGTTAATTTTCAATATTTTTTAAGGTTATTTTTCTGGCATTTAAGCTTTTTGGCCAGTTTTCAGTGAAGAGAGACAGGAAAGGTGGGAGAGGATGAAGGGGATGACATGCGACGAAGGTCCAAGGCCAGATTCAATCCCAGAATGTTGTGATTACATGCGTTGCGTCTAGACCAACTGAGCTACATATGCCCAATAACACAGCTTTTTACTTCATTTTATTAATTACATACTCCTTAATAAAGAACAGATATGATTTGTAGAAAATGACTTTCACAAGTGGAGTGAAGAGTCTGACGTCCCACTGACCTGAATTTTGCTCCTGATGCCCGCAGCACCGCGGCGACTGTGTCGTGGGAAAAATGTTCTCCGACTTTGTTGAAATCAAATTCAGCTGTTACGGCCCATAGGTGAGAAAAACAATCAGTGATTGACGTTTACTGCTCTCTAGCGCCGTCATCTACAAGATGAAAGGTGTCAGCTCTATTTACACAACTGTGCACTCACGAGCGAACCTCTGTGGGGTGGATGAAAGATGCTGTTTCTCCATCGGACTGAGCGAAAGTAGATGTGAACGGCACTCAAGGGCACAGATCCTAGACACATTAGTATATTTCTGACATACCGAAGAGTAGGGTTGCAAAATTCCGGGAATTTTCAAAGTTGGAAACTTTCCATGGGAATTAACGGGAATTTATGGGAATTAACAGGAATTTATGGGAATAAACGGGAATAAACCAGGAATTTACTAAATTGAAGGTATGCTCTTAATAGGGAACTTAAATATAGTTGGGGAAAATATATTTTAGCATAATCCTGACTAAAACAACCAGATATCATGCAAGTACAGTTGAATATCTATGCTATTCCTCAATCACATGCACACATAGCACACTGCTTACTGCAGGGCTGTTGAGACCACGCCCCCTACATGCACTGTGCATTCCTGTGCATTTTTGTTCATTTTTGAATGGGTTGGGTCAGGGGGATGAGTAATATTTAACTCAACATTCATGTTTTTGTTCTTCAATGAAAGAATTGATTGTTCAATAAAATATTTAACACTTGATAAAGTTCTACTTACAAATAAATCTGTTTTAATTGTATTATTTTGGATGGATGTCTGCTTATAACAAAACAAATATTTATGCTTGGATATGATACCTTTCCATTAAATTACCCTCAATTCCCAGTTAATTCCCATAAATTCCCATTAATTCCCATAAATTCCCATTAATTCCCATGGAAAGTTTCCAATTTGGAATATTTCCAAAATTCCCCAGTTTAACTTCCCATGGAAATTTACCGGAAACTTTCCGGAAATTTACCGGAAATTTTCCACCCCTTTGCAACCCTACCGAAGAGTCTTATTTCACATGAACAGCCCCGTTTCAACCATCATTGTTCTCGAGGCCTGCTGATCGCTGCCCTTTGGAATAAATTCATTATTTAAATTACTTTTCAAACTCAAGACCTTGGAAATACAAGTTTAGTTTTTAATATAAAATGTAGCGTTATCAAGAATATGGGAACACATACAGCTTGCCTCATATACAATATTTAATGTACAGTAAGAAGAGAAAAATATTTCTGCACAGACTGTAAACCTCTGATTTTGATCAATACTACAAATGGCAGAGGGGTAAGACAACATGAAGAAATGAACAATTAAGATGATGAACCAACAGGGAACATAATGTAGAACTAAAATGAATACAAATATACTCTACTGGCATAGTCATGAAAAAGACAAAACATATAGCCAATGATTGAAATGGGCTTAAACTGTGTGGTATCATTAGCAAATCTGGAGCATAAACAATCATATTACCCTTTTGAAAATGAACACAAATTAAAAAAGTATTGTAGTGGGTGAGATGGATAAAACAGACAAAATAGATAGGGGAATATTTTGGGGTATTGCGACCTGAGCTGGAGATACACAGTTAGAGTGTATGAGAGAGTGAATATAAGAAGAGAGGAGTCAAAATTGTCGAGAATTTTAAAAAGGGGGATGGTGAGAGACTAAAATATCGCTTTCTATCAAGTTTTCCCTAAATTAAATGAGATGAGTGTGCTAACCAGCACTTATAATTACACATCTATAAGGGCTTTACAAAGGATACTGATATGGTAGAGGCAGGATTAACTTCTTAGCTAGTAGCTGCGTTGAAAATCAATGCTCCACAGTTCAATATTAAGTATCTCTACGATAGAAACTGAGAAACAGAGTAAAAGAACTGGGTAGAAAAATTTGTATAAAAGAGGGAGGGTGAGTTAGAATAGGAACGGGAGAGTCATCCAAATAACAATCAACTCCTAACGTCCATACAACATGACGCTCGTAAAGAAGTGGCTACTTCGCATTTCTCTTAGTTATAAACCTGGACCCTCTATTAGGAGCCTCGCTGAAGCCATTTTTGTGTGAATAAAAATAAAGACTCCACCCTAATGAAACACGATTGAGAACATTTTCTTCCAGCAGACGGCCAAAAGTGTCTGGGACTGCAGGGAGTTTAAATGGCAGAGCTGTTATGCTGGGCACCTTCATATGAAGGGTGGCGGCTTTTCGAAAAGCTCCTAAATGGAATATAAAACACCTAAACAAAATGGCTCTCTATGTGCTTTGTAGGGGGAAAACTGGACTAGGTGATGAAATCAAAACACTGACACCATGAAGAGACGCTTCCAATGTCAAAGTTACTACTAGGTTGGATTGCGCTGCTCTAAAGACTACGGTCATGATATGCTTATAAAAAGGTACGCGAAACAACAGCAGAAAAATATTAAAATATATTAATTTCTCTTAAATAAAATTACACCTATTGCCCTTTCTTGAGAGTGTACCTGACAATGTTTTGTTTGGAGTAACAGTCATGGAAGCATTTTAGAAGCACAAAAATATTTTAAGACAGAAGGCAAATCTTTTTCTCTTTTCTCTCCTCCACCCGTTCTCCTCAGAGGCCGTGTTCTTTTACAGACATATGCATGTAAACTGTCCACCAAGAAGAAAAATAATGTCAATCCCTTTGGTTTCTAATGAGCTAATGTTATAAACACACTAAGGAAGGAGTCCTGGTTGGCGGGATGGCTGATGTGCTGGCAGGACTGCTGGTGCTGTGTATTGGACGGTCTGGACTGGCTCCACGTACAGACTCTGGTTTGGACCAAAGAGCTCGCATCCAGGCCAAGGTTGTGACCCAAGCTAAGACCCAGATCAATGTCCTAGACTCGGGCCGCAGCCAAGGCCCATATCCTGGACAGAAGCCCTTAGCCTCGACCCGGAGTGACGGACGCTTGGCCAAGTCAGATCTGGTCAGACCTGGAGATCCAGATCCAGACCGCAGCTCAAGTCTAAATCCAACCTGATCCCAGGCAAAGGAACCAGGTTCAGCGCCGTGCAGTTCAGATATGGCGACGCAGCAGTCCGGCGGCGTCTTGTCAGATCCCCCGTTATCCCCACCAACACCAGCCGCAGCGGACATAAAAAGATAAAAAAAAAAACCTGCATATTTTTGTCAAAGCCCTTCCCTTTTTTCTCTGCGTACAGTCCGGCGCTTGTCTGGGTCTCAGGAGTGAGTCCAGCTGATGGGAACCCAGTGAGTCTCCGTCTCCACCTTCTTCAGCGCCTGCCGCAGCTCGCCGAAGGCCGCGGTCAGGTCGTCGTTGACAATGACCTTCTCGAACAGATGGCCGTGCTGACCCTCTATCACCTGGCCGGCTTTCACCATCTCCTGAAAGTCCTCCTCCTACAGCGTGGGAGGCGAAGGAGACAGAACAATGAGCATGGAGAAATGGACAAAGGACAGTAAATTTCACTGACCGCTTAAAAAAAAAAAGAGCAGGCTCGCTATCTGCTGCAAAGAGAGAACAATGGCCACAGTAAACAGAGAGGAGATAAATTCCCGTACTGTAAACACAAATTACATGGCCATAAACAGACGAACAAACATAAAGTAGCCCGTACAGAGCCCTTTATAACCTCCCAAAGACATGGTATCCACACATGAACCCTGGCACAGACCGCGAACTAAAACCTCCCCATACAAGAACCCGACCTCAAGGAATTTTCATAATTTCCTGCACTGAATACACACGGCTATCCGATTCACAAGGAAAATAAAATGCGCTCAAAATAAGCATACGACAAAACATAACCATAATTGACAAAACACAGACAAGACATGTAAAACATACATAATTGATACATGCCAGTCTGGCTTTCATGTGTGTGTGACGGGCCAGTGACCGCTCGCGGACCATGCGAGGCCGTTTCAGTGTCGGAAATGGAAGCGTGGGCCATGCTGATGTGTTGTGCAAACCCCCCTCTGGAGTCCTGCTGCAGACAGAGGCCATAACGGACATCCAAATACATGTTGTCAGATTGGAGTTTTGGGCGCACATTTCTCGTGGGCAGAGCTGCTCTGGAGGTAGAAGTTGGTTGAGTTAAACCTCAATGGGCGGAGCCAAAGAACCACAGAGTTTTTCCATTTTATTATTATTATTAAGATGACCTGTTAATAACAATGCGACAAGGGTCCTTGGCCAGATATGAATCCAGGATGTCATGCCATGCACCGCAGCCAACTGAGCCATCAGGACGCTCAAAGGGCCTGTTTATGAAGGAGTTCCACATATAATAATAATAATCCGATCGCAGTTGGGAATTTCTCTCGGATGCTTGCCGACACGGAGGCTTGCAGGACGGTCTCCCTTCTCACTATGCGAACCAGCTGTCCAGTGGCAGCTACTAAGAATAGCCTACAAACATATTTTCATCAGGTCAAGGCTAAATGTTGCCTATCTGGGGCTGCCTGTATTCTTAGCTTCTGTATCCTGAGGCGGCTTCGTGCCCAGGTACCCCTCTGTGGTGGTCTGTCCGGGGCATTCTGGTTGAGGCCGGTTCAGCTCTGTGGGCCCTGGTTGCTTCTGCCCTCAGCGACACATGGCAGGGCGAGAGCGGCTGTACTGATTTAGCCTTATGTTTTTACTGGGAACACTCAACTTTAGATCTCCGGATAGATATGGTTTTATATTGACTCCCTCTGCCAAACACACAATTATAAACACACACAAATGCACATTCATACGCAGAAACTCAAACACACACACACGTGCACCCACACCCACACACATGCCAGGGCCGAGCTGTGTGTGTGTGTGTGTGTGTGTGTGTGTGCATACAGTGTGTGCGCACATAAACATAGCCTCATTAAAATTTAAAACTCTTAAACGGCTTCGCTTTTTAGAGACGTTCCTCCCGGCCAGGAGTTACTTCAGAATGTTTCTGGTGGTTTTCCGCTTCATATTGGATTAGCTGCGCAGCTAAATATAAACACTCACTCGCTATGACACTTTCTAAAAGCCCCGTCTCCTTTTTTTTTCTTTTCGTCTGGCCGTCTAGCGCGTATCTACCTTACAGGCGGTAACAAAAACCCACCCACACCCATCTCACGCTCTATTGTCTTTTGTGAGGGAGATATGATGGTTTTATCAGCCTGCGTCTCGGAGGATGGGAGGAAGAGGATGTGATGAGATGAAAAGAGGGCTCAGGGAGGGCAGGGGAGTTTGTTGGGCCGGGGAGGAAGGCGTTCCGCTGCAGGCCTATTCTCCGTCATCTGGACCGAGCCCTCGCAGGGCTCCCCCCCCCCCCCCCCCCCCCGCCCCCCCCCCCCCCCCCCCCCCGCTTCAGATCAGCTGGACCAGGACTAACAGATGACCCACTGTGTCCAACGCCAAGAAGACAACCCCTCTGACCTGTCCCAGGCGAGTAAGTGAACCCGGGAGACTACGCGCTGTTTTGTGTATGTGATGTTTCCATGTCCACCAGCGAGTGGCTGCGTCTCTGTGTCTGTCTCTAGCCATGCCAGGTGAAAGAGCATTAATCACAGCGGGACGCCGGTTAGGGGACAGCAAGCTGGGGAGAGAGATGGAAAGAGAATCAGGCAAGGGAGCAAAAAAAAAAGAGAAAGGAATAAGATAGAGGCAGATGTAGGATGAAGTAAAAAGGGCAGAGAGATGGATACAATGAAGGTGAAAGAGACAAATGGAAAGCAGGGCTAGTCAAGAGTGAGAGGAAATTCTTTGACATCCAAAAACCCATACTGGATCATCTCCTCAGAGGGCAGTTTGAGCCGATGCCTCTTGCCTTAACTCAAGACTAAAAGCACCCGGGACTCATCTATCCCAACTGCCATTACATTGCTTAATTTCCACATGAAATGAAATGATGTAGTGTCTTGTGCCTGTATAAGCACTTTGTTCTTTCACTGATGAGTGACTTTTCACTGAACTATATTAAGCTATTGACTTCCTGTCTGGTCTTATCATTGATGCTTGTCTGCATGGCATATGATGCAGCAGAGATTTAAATGCGTTTTATGTGTTTTTGTTATATTGATTATGTGTTATGCGTTTTTATTTTTTATTGTTTTAATAGGTGTTTTTACTGTGCATCTTTACTGTAACTCCTGTTTGCAAAGAAAATTCACACAGTAGAGGTTTTTTTCTTATTATCTAAATTGAAATACCAACAGAAGCAGTAATACAGTGACAGCAAGACCGGCTGAAAGGCTTTGCATACTTTAGAGGTAGAAAACAGAGCAGAGAGTGTGTCAGCCTCAGCCCCATCCTCCCCCACCTCCACCCCACATACACACATATGTCAGGTCTTCAACGGAAAATCAGCTTTTATTGATCCCAATAAAATACACCTGCCCTCTGTAGTGAAATGATATACGTGTCAAAAAACCGAACAGATCTGGTTTGGCAAGAGGTCCGCAGCTTTTATTATTCTTGAGAAAAGAAATCGGGTCCCTGCTTGAGTTACGGGTGAGTCAGATTAATTTCAGTTCATCCACTTGCATTGCCCAATATGCTATAATAAAGTGTCATTTTCTGTGGTTACCACATGCCAAATTCATAATGTATTACATCAGCCTGTTTTTGGTTGATTCTACAGAATGCCTCGACTCCTTTTGAAAACTTATTCTGAACGCTCTCCAGTTAAAACAATGGGCCTGAAGTCAGACTGCTCTGCTAAAACAATGAGAGAACTGTTCCTCGGCCTTTATCATTAAAGCAGACCTCTCTCTTTGAGAGAAATACAGCTGGCGCTGGATAAAATATGTCTGAGACATCCCACCAAACAAGGGCTTCTCTTTCAGCTCCTTTAATAGCAAATTGGTGGCTAAAGCCCTGTCAATGTACATGGACTTTAACACAGAACCCGGTTAGTTACCTGTCAGAGAGCTGTAGAGATGCATCTGTACTTGAGGGAATATCAGGAGCCAATAAAGGGCCAATAACAGCAACAGAAATCTCGCTGTTTGTGACAACTAAGCCAGAAATGAGGAGCAGAATGAGGGCAAAATGTATTTCACTGTGGTGTCAGACATATTCAGCATTTAAATGTTTAAATGTCAAAGTGATTTAAGTGTGCTTTGTGCTATGTGTAGCATATCAAAACATCAATATATCACTGTCAAATTGTATATAATCAAATGAGATGGTTGAGATGATTGGTAGCCTCTATCTCACGCCAGTAGTATTGTTACTGTTAGCGTTTGTTTATTATAATTACACTGTCTAAAAGGCACCTTTAATATTCAAATACTTAAAAAGTTTACATATTCAACCTTCCCAAGTTGCATTACGAGGACTTGAGCTCCTGTTCTACTAACCTACTGACCTTCGCCCTTTGACCCATCCCACTTTCAGCCTGAGAGACTTGTTGGCTTGCTGTCACTGTTAGAATATGCGAGCTGACTCTGTGACTGTCACCGTCTTAAAGGCTTGAGGTATGTTCTGAGTTAGAGCCGACCTCCCAATACCGACCATGTCTTTTTCCTGAATGGCAACACCTCAGTGTGTGTGACTGAGCGAAGCAGACACACATGGGGGGGGGGGGGGGGGGGGCTAAATACCATTTCCACCCAGATTTACACCTGCAGACAACAGCCCCCCCTTCCCATCTCCCGTCAGTCTCCATCTCTTTGACAGCCCAGGCTCTTTCTCGTCTTCCCTCTCTCCTCACGTTTCTCACCTCATGGCGTCCCATCATGCCATCCCGGGCGTGTCGGTGACCCGGGACGTGGCCCGAACGCGGCCCCACGGCGAGAGAGACACGCGAGCGAGCGAACGCTGGGCCCGGTGGGGCTGGGAAAACCATCATCCATACAACCCCCCCCACACACACACACACACACACACCCCCAACACCCAACGGCATCTCAGCAGCCCAGAACACCGGCTAATTGGTTTCATCTGTGTCCCCGCTGGGCCGGCTTAAAGGTGTGCAAGGGATGACCTCATCACACACACACGCACGCACACACGCACACACACAGGACCCAGATAGGGTTTCTGTTATTTCTTGCTCTGTTAACCTGTTAGGAGTAAAGCCATGTGTTTCTATAACACCATCCGAGCATCTGACTCCAACTGTATTCACCATCCATGTCCTTCATGTCAAGTCAATGACCTTCCTTCACGTCATAAAGGTCAACATATATGCAGTCATGGAGTGTTGGTAAAAATGTCGATTGTACAAAAGAAAAAAAAAAAGCCCAAGGGAGCATTTCCAAGATCCAGATATGGTCTAGTCCCTTTTGAAATGAGAAATGAGATCCATTCCAACAGCAGCCTAATATTGAGTTCATGTCTAAGATTAATTTACAATACTAACGGCTAATCTGATGAATTATTAAAGTACTTGGTGAATAGGGGCAAGTCTGATCAGGCCTTGCTTACATTTTGTTATATATTCCACTTATCTTTATATTTCCAATTCCATTTATTTTCATATCATGCATCACTTTCCTATCTTTCATTCACTTCTCTCTGTTTCTGTATGTTCTACTGCTGTATTTTGCACACCCTGCTGCAAATTCATTTATTTTCAGATTTCAAGAATTCAACTTCCTACTTTTTCTTTGCTGTATCCTATTATTTGCTGCTGCAACGCCCCGATTTCCCCACAGGGATCATTAAAGTTTCATCTGATCTAATCTAAATAGTATTTGCAAATAATTCTTAGCGTTTGTTTTAACCAGTTTGGGTACCAGGTAGGGTGTACTGCATCAGGACAATACAAATTGTGTCAGTTAAACTGTCAGTCACTGAAAAGCATAATAAATAGATTTCCTGTGATTGTCTAAATCTTCTGGCAATCACGGTGTTCTCCTGTGTGCCAAACTCCACCCATCTGGTATTCCAAGCAGTTTAAAACACTAAAAACCATACTATGTTGATCTGATTGTTATTCCAAGTAAGAAATAAACTTTCTCTCCTCTGGGTCTAGTCTTACCGTGAATGGCTTGGCGGATCCCTTGTCGTCCTTGCCTGAGATGACTTTGGCGTTCTTCCTGGTCTCCCTCAACCTCTCAATCGTCGGAGGCTTCACGAACACTATGTAGGGTTTAAACTCTGCCGTCCGCAGGTGCTTTATCGTCTGAACAGAGAGAAAAGAGAAGAAATATATATCTAAAAGTGCTGGAAGAGAAGTGGAAGTAGAAATTTGTTTAGGGCTTCAAAAACAGAAACAAACATCGATATTCCCTGCCTGTCTAGAGCATGAGTAAGAGGAGAGTCAAGACACATTTCTCTCCATATCTGCCTGGTCTTTCTGTCTCTACTTTCTGGTGATGACAGCTTGACACTGTTGGCATGGTTCCCACAGTGGCACTAATGTAAAAGTCCGTGACTTTACATAACTAAGCTGAAGTGCCTCCAGGACCTAAGAAACGTCATTCCTTCCTGGTTTGTTAAAGTTGTTTTTCTAGAGGAGTACACAGTCTGCTTTCCACTACAGTTGGGCTGAAAATCACCATGTAATGCAATGAATGTTTGAAACAAGTTGTAAAATACATTCCTGGAAAGTGACCCATTTGTAAACTTCCCTGATATTCCCTGACTTCCCCTGACAGCAATACAGCTCTCTAAACTCTAATGATATTCCAGAACTTCCATGGCCAGTGGGAAACCTGACTGATCCTCAACATGTGCCTGTGTACTGAAACATGGTATGGGAGAGCCGAAGACCCTGGTACCACGATCGGCACTCCTCGCTGTGCTAACTGGCAGCGGGTCCAAACCCACAACTGATAGAAGAGAGGATGAGGAGAGGGGATGAGAAGAGGGAGGAGAAGAACCATGGGAGGACCATCTGTCTCCATCAGGGAGGCTGCTTTCATCAGCCGCTCACCCAGTCAGCATGGGAGCAGACAACATCATTCAGCAACAACATGCTACTGACACTGCTGCTGAGCGGATCCATAAGTCATGCTGCAGAATACGCCTGGATGGGGCTCACATTAGAGGGAGGGGCAGGGGGGGGGGATTTTTGGCTCCCACAACAACACAAATGTATGCTAAACATAAATACGCACACGTAAGCATGCTCACGTCTCCCTCACATGTGCTCACATAGGCACATTTTCAAACACTGTAGCCGAGGGCTGTCGGGCTGACTCTCATTGCCGCTCGGGCCGGGCGGTTTGAGAACATGCCAGGGTAATCTATATAATGGCGTATTTGTGCCTGTGTGTCATTATCCACTGAGCGAAAACAAACAGAGTAGAGCCTGTGGGGCTGAGGCTGGATGATACGGGCCTGGCCCTGGATAATGGGAATCGTGCTCCGGGGGTTTGCTGGGGCTCAGCGACATGCCGGCCACTTGCGTAGGGGCTGATCGCCACCACCCAAGACACATAAGCCAAAGAGGAAATCTTCAAATAGAGGAAATTAGCGGTAATTGCTCCCTCAAAATGCCCCCTTTAAAACCCGCTTTGGTAACCCAGTAAGCAGCCAAGGCCTCGGGAAAGCCAGCGGCCTCTCCGACGAGGGAGATCTGCTTCCGAGATAGGTGGGGACGGAGGTGCCAAAGGACTAAAAATACAGGGCGCAGCGGAGGATGGTGGGATGGCAAGGAAGGGATGGAGAGGAAGGGACGGAGGGAGGGCGCGCTTTGCGGGCTGGTGTCACTCACATGAGGCTGGACATCCAATAGGCACACTTTGTTCTTGGAGAGGACGGAGCGCACCGAGTCCAAACTCGTCCCATAGTAATTCCCTTTGTACTCGCCATGCTCGATGAACCTGAGCGAGAGGTGAGAGGGAAGGGAAAGAGTGAGAGAGAGAGAGAGAGAAAGAGAGAGAAGGGAGATGGGAAGATGGAGACAGAGAGGGCAAATTAAAGCAACATAGCAACAAATAAAGTTGCTTGAGGAAACACTTCTTTGATCAGTATTTAATGCGAGACTAACAACCCCAGGGAGTAACATTAGAATCCCGTCCTAATCTGGTATACTGTGTGCACACACTCCTGAGATTCAGCTTAGAAATAATGACATATAAAAGCCATACAGATCCACAGGGACAGGGGGATTACTCTTTCAACCGCTGACAGATCTGAAGATAGCGTTCTTCAGCAGAACGCAAAAACCAGACGTTCTGGCAAAGCCGGTTTTTATATAATCTCCTATGTTACCCTTTCAATCAGTAACACCTGTTTGTTCCAGAGCGACCACAAAGCCCCCCGAACGCCAAAAAACTTGCCTCCCTAAGCCAGGGGGGTTTTAGCCCGGCGAGCGACAGGGCGCGAGCAAACAAACACTTTTCCACCAGATAATCTCCCCTCCTTCACACCAATCAGCTGTCATGACAAAAAAAAAAAAAAAAAAAAAAGAAAAAAAAAAGTGTGTATTTTTAGCGGAAAACAAGGAGGGGAAAAAAAACCAAAGCCAGCGAGCGAGCAGAGTAACGACGTGGAAAAAATGTCAACCTAACAGGACGGCGTGGTATGCTCGCAGTCTGCTCATGACGAGTGACGGACAAAATGACTGCCTCACTGTGCCTGATGCCATGTAAAAAAAAAAAAAAGTTTATAATAATTGCCCATGTAAGAAAGTTTTAGTCGGCTTTAGAAAAAAGGGAGGTTTTAAGTCTCCAGCAAGCCTCATATTCGGTTATGGGAAATTAATTTAAGAGCGTACGACAGCCCGTGTTTAAAAAACTCACACCTTGCCGCATACTGTACTGTTTGTTGTGAGAGGAGATGGAATATAGATTTGGGAGTTACAGTACTATAGGAAGGCATGCCAGTGGAGGTTTGGCTATATTGAGCATCAACTGTATGGACGCTTGCCATTTTTCCCATAGAACAGGGGTTCCCTTGGGAAAGCTGTTCACGCTGCGCACACGTTGCGACGGCCCCATTCCTGAGCGCCTTTTTTATTTAGCCTTCCTGCAGGGAGCGCATTGTTTCTGCTGCATGCAACGAGGCATAACGCAAACAAGGCCATCTCACTCCTCGGCTCCTCGGCTGCCTTGTAATTTCGGCGCGGAGTGTCCCACGCATCGCCGCCACATCACAGCTCTGTCACTCACCCCTCCGACTCCCTGAAAAACATCGCATGCCTCGACCCGCACCGCAACACGGCCTAAATATACAAACCCCCTCTTCCTCCTTCCCTCTGCATACTCTGACACTCTGTACGAACTCGCCACCACAGGCTTACTTTTGTGTTGTATGTATATATGTGTGTTTGCGTGTATGCGCGCAAATTTGTTTCCTTTTTTTTTTCTGGCTCGTGTGAGACCGGCTGAAAGGCATCAATCACTCTTATGACGATTACAATTTGCGTTTCAATTTGTCGGCCGCAAATGTCAAGGCGGGCTGCGGCGCGGCTGGATTCAGAGAGAGCGGCGGAGGGGAAGAGGGAAGAGGGAAGCGGAGACTTCGGGGCCAGTATCTGGAGATCTGTTACCGACGCAGGGCCCGGCCCTGTCAACACCAGCTCACAGTCAGTTACACAGACACACGGTGGAGAGGAGAGAGGCCGTGTTAGTGCAGTGGCAGTGAATGTCAGTCAACCGGCCACTTTCACTTGTTACACTGCCTCTAGTGGCTCAGAGCGGGGAGAGGAGTTCTGCTGTTTCCACCAGGGTGACGGGACTCAAATCTCAAATATGGTTAATAGAGGTTTATTCACTTAGCAAGACAGATGCAATGTAGTTTCAGGGTCTTTTGTGTTTTAAACGCAAATATTGTTTTTATCATGAACATCTGTTAGAAAGTTAGAATCTGAATGTTTTGGATACCGTGTCTGTATTTCTAGTAGACACCGTTCTACCTACTTGTTGTTCTGGATGTCGGTCTCAAAGAGATGTTTGGAGATGAAGTGGTACTCAACGCCGTCGCTCTCCTGGTTCCTCTTGGCCCGACTGGTGTCTGAGAGAGAGAAGAGGGGAAGACGGAGAGAGGAGGAGTGATTACCTCAAACCCAGACTGTCTGACTCACTGTTGGGGCAGAACCCATCTGAACTGAGCCCCTTATTAACATCGCTGTAAGTCTGAAACACAGCACGCTGCGCCATGCCAACCCTTGTATATATGATTGTGTAACAGCGCTATAAAATACACAACCTGTAGCGCTCCAGCACTAAACTCAGACACTTAACTGACATTCAGTAGTGGTTTACTGTGCCTTATTAAATTTGTCTCCTGTAATGCAGCTGCAGTGGCTTCAGGAACAGAAGCCGTGGCATTAGCCACCAGATTTAGCTGCTGTAAGGTAATTGAGTTTGGGAGCTCTCATTAACATCAAGTCCCTACATTTACTTGGCCATAAACCATAAACCCTTGCCGTTAAATGGGAGGGAGCGGGGGAGTGGGAGGGGGGGGTTGGTGGCACGTGGAGGGAACGCGAGCGGCGACTCCGGCGGATTTGCAAAGGGTCGCAGGGTCGCCGAGCGCTGCGGCTCGTTTCAAGAGCGCTGAGAAAGGTCGGAGGTGAGCGCCGTGCACCCCTCAGACAAATTGTCTGCACGCTCCGGCCAGCTCCAAAACAAACCATTAAACTTTTATCACCGCTCTTGCAACCAAAACTGCCAGGGTTTTTTTCCCCCGTCTGACTTTTTCTATTTGTCAGCATGTGTTGCGGCAGTAGCCTCATAGGGACGCAAATGTCCTTTTTCAATGCATAGCCTTTCCTTTTTCTTAGGCAAAGGCTGATCGGCAGGGTTTATGGAAAACCAATGGTGTGATTTATACAATGTGTCACTCAGTCTGAGAAGGAAAGATGGTCATAAATCCAGCTGTAGTCCAGAAGACACTGAAGAAGATCAATTACTTTCTGTCAACAACCACCCGACAACAGTAGGAAAAACACTGAGAGAGGGCCAGAACAGCCTTGTCATAAGATAACATATATTTACTGTATGCCTCCCATTCAGAAATGTGTAACACACATTGCCAAACACAGCCTCTCAGTACTTAGACCAACAGCATCCACCATGCATTATTTTGGCATCTGTTTTGTGGCACAGAAAATAATTACAGTGCAACAAAAGAATGTGCATCCATTCATTCCCAAATCATGGAAAATATCAGTAAGGTTGGATTGGAATCAAAATGTTTAACCCCCTACTCTAATGGCTTATTGCAACGCTGCTTGTGTTACTTAGACGGCTGGTTTACATTTTACAGCGACAAGCAGGGGGAGAAAAAAAAAAGCCAAACCTTAACCGGGGCCACAAGCCGGTGGTCTCCTAAGCTCCGGTTTTCAAATTAACAAAAGGGGGTAACGCTTTCGGGCTTAATCTGAAACAACAGCAAGTGTTAAACACATCCATGTGTCCATTGGCAGTAATCAAACATAAAAAAGGGAGGGAGACGAGATACTTTCCGAGTCTCTTTCCTCTCAATGAGAGCCAGGACTTGTGCCATACATCTTCTATATGGGTCAGAATCCGACTGTCTGGGCTCTATTAAGCACAGCATCACGGGTCACATTTGTGAGCAATTAACAGGCCTTATGGAAAAAAACAAGGCCCGGCCAATGGGATTTTAATACCAGGGACATTTCAAGTGTCAGACTTCGACTGGGACACATCCATTATGCCACACGGCATGTAACAAACATGGCAATTAATATCAACAGTCCGCATATTTCCTCCCACTCCTCGTCGCAGTTTCCTCCCAAGCCCCAGATGGTAACTATGCAATTACGAGTGCCATTGCCCCGCTTAAACATATAAATCAAACAGATTCATTTGTCCCAACATGTTGGCTTTGGGAGATCTCAGAACTGCTAAAAACTTTGAAAAAAAAAAAAAAAAAGTTGGTTGGCAGTGCTGAGAGAGCCAGTCATAAGCGGGAGCGTTGGACGGCGTTCAGAATTATGGCAAGCTGTCATTTGGTCCTTAAAAGGAGAGAGAGGGAGGAGGCAGCGAGGGAGGGAGACAGAAAAGGAGGGAGAAAAAGAGAGAAAGAAAGAGAACTAGAAAGAAGGAGAGCGAGCGAATAGCCTGGTGCCAAATCATGAGGCAGTGGAATGGCATGTCTTCAGGAGGTAGAAAAACGCCGTTTCCTCCATCATTCGGGGCTTGTCAGGCGGACTGTGAAAAGCTGACAATTACACAGGAGGAGAACCAACCGCCTGGGCCTTGAGCGGACCAGCCGCCCTGCCTGAAAGCTGCCCTGGGTGTTACTCACTGCCAGACAGTTCCCTCTGTGTGTGTGTGTGTGTGTGTGTGTCTCTCAGACTGGACCTTCATCGCTCAAGCAGCACACGCACTCGCACACAGTGTGAAAACTAAACTGGCACGAGAAAGCTAAACATCCTTCACCCAAAGTGATTATTTTGATTTGTTGCTAAAGACTCACAGGGTGCACCGGGCCGCTGTGTAGCCGGAATTCGATCTGGCATCTCGCGCGCTTATGTTTCTCTGCCAATGTGCTTCCAATGTGTTTTGTCTCGGTGCACAGATGTACAAGTGGCTTCTTGGGTGCAAATGGATACAGCAGAGTGCGGGGGGGGGGGGAGTAGCTTATCTCCATGACTGAAAGGCCGTAGTGTGAGTTATTTCATCTTTAAGGAGCTTCTTTCCTCCAAAGAAGGGGCATTCATCGAGGCCTAAGCACTTGACAACAGCCAGTCTGGGCTCCTAACCCCTACTGCTTCTGTTCATTGTTTTCAAAAGCAGCACAATGGTACACTCCACCTACCGCACATGCAGACAGGGCTTGGCCATTGAAGTTTTTCCCAGTAATTTTATCTTCTACTGTGCCGGTGAAGACAAACCAGATCTTGAAAAGTCATATGTTTGTCCACCTGCTCTTGTTTCCCCATCCAATTAAGACAAAGCAGTGGATAAGTAAGAGCTTTCCTCTTCTGACTGACCGTTTTGGATTAAGAGAAAAGAATGTACAGCCAAATTTTGGTTTGGCTGGGGCTATTCAAAATTCCCTGCTTGGCTCCCTATTCATTTACAGCAGGAACCAGATTCCTTTATATGCAGTACAATTTATGCAAAATATAACCTATTATACATTTTGAAATGAAATTAAATATTGAACAAGGATACTCACACAAAGCTATTTAATAGAATTTTTTATTTTATTATTGTCAGATCAAACCTCTTGTTTATCAAAATCACCATGTTTGCTGTTGATTGACATCCCACAATGCAAAGTGGTATGGCTTTTTGTAGGCTACAGTGT